>NC_035443.2:189706183-189830405 GCF_002127325.2 Helianthus annuus
GTCGTCAGATAAGGTAGGTTGGTATGTCCGGTAAATCCACCACAACTCATTTATGTGACTTCTCATCAGCTATGGTGTTATCCAACCCACACCCTACCTTTACATCTCAGTCAAACCCTATATTTACTTTTACACCTTATTTATTATCCCGCCCATCTTTATCAACACTTACCAAACGAGATATCTATTCGTTCGTTAATTTTAGCTTTTAGGTAACCAACACTAACGTTCATGAACACAAACAAACATATATTAAAAGGTTATATAATACACTAATATTTATTAAATATATTATTACTTGAAACTTTTAATTATTTGAATAATATTCAAATTGAAAACCCTAATGAACTATTGAACGTAAACGAACATAAACGAAAGTGTTACCGAACATTCACGAGCATAAATGAACCAGCACAACATCTGTTCATGTTCGTTGAACGAAATTTCTTGTTCGTGTTCATAAGTTTCCCCCTGTTCATTATCTCAGCGGCCCTAAGCACGCGAGCCTACTCAAGTGCCCCTTCGTGACGGTGTTCACTACCCACACCCTGCAAAGGGGCACGGTTCGCGCCCTCAACCAAGCCCACAGCACACAGCCTAACATCCTAACTTTTATTTTATGATCTAACAACTATAACTAATTGAAATATGATAAATGTACATATATATTATCATCACCAAATTGTTTGGAATATGTAAAATATCTTACGATGATATAGTGGGTGGACCCGTTTTAATACTTTTTTTAACAGCCTTTTTAGCCCGAACTCATTTTTACTTGAACTCATTTTTCAGTCGAACCTAGTCCAAGCCAAACACTCATTCCGACACCCAACTTGACTCACCCGTTTTGCAAGACTTAGACCCAAAGTATAGAATTGGTTCATAAAAGTTTGGTTAGTTTCACGTAACGCTCTAGTTTAGCTTAGTTACAACCAACTGGGGTGTCCCAGTTGGCCAGTCCCACCTCTACTCTTCACAGAGACCCGGGTTCGAGTCCAGGTAGGGGGTATTCTGCCACCTTCTTCCCAGAGGGAAACAGACTCAGCTCGGGATGGGGTATTCACCGCCAGACAGCATTGGGACGTTGCTAGCTTGTGGAGTGGGATCACTCCAGCGGCCGGGAGGTCCGTGCAATAACCCCCCCTAGTTTAGCTTAGTTACACATATTGAGGGCTGTGGTTGTCAAAATATGATGGTTTCAAGGTTCTTGACCGTTTGATTGGTGGTTAACAAGTAGAGGCGTCTCTGAGAATTCACGTATCTCGCTCGAGCTTGAAAAAATGTGTCATTCCGTAATGTTTTACTATTATTTAAAAAAAAAAATCAATTTAGTATTGGGTTCAATAAACCTAATGTCAAGTGGGCTAAATTTTAAACCATAAAAAATGATTTGCAAATGGGCCTATATTGGAATTGGTATGTGTTTACTATTAAAAAAATAACATATATACATCGGTTTTTTTCTTAAAAATCACGTGCCCTTCAAAATCACGGGCCTTGTACGAAGGTCCTTCTTACACACCATCAAAGCCACCACTGTTAACAAGGAACCTTTAAAAGAGGTTTTTTTACCATTCAAAATTTCACGAATTAGGCCTATATCTAATAGTAACCAGAATGTTATTTTCAACACCAAAATACTTTGTTTCTCTTGTACTAAGAGTATTTACATTAGATTCCTTATCTATATTTCATATAACTATACTAAAAATTATTACTTTTTTTGTTTCTTCTTTTTAATTAAATACTATTTTATACCTTTATCATTACATTTGCTCTCTACTCTACTCTACTCACAACCACCTTTAGAAATATTAAAAAAATTATAAGGGATGAACAATGTTTCTCATGTATTTTACAGATAAACAGTTATATAACTTATATTCCCATATATTCTCTCTCTTCCACTCACGACCACTCAAAACTACTCACAACCATTCTTCGTAAATATAATTACCTCACTCACATAAATATAAGGGTTCCATTGTGAATGCTCTAAATTACCATATATTTGAGTTTTTACCGGGGCCGATTCATGGAAGGGCCCTGGGCTCACTCTCCCATGGGCCTCCAAAATTCTTAAGAGTTATGAGGGACTAGTTTTTACGATTTCTATTTGCTTGAAATGCTTAAAACCCCATAAGTTTAACCACAAACCCAAAGCACAATCTGAATTGAATGGTGGGTGTAAACTGAAGCTCAAAACCAATGTCCTCTCAACATCAGTTCATTCCCACCTCCTTAAACGATGCTGCAACCAGCAAGAATATGATTTTATTTTGGATACAAAAACAAACACAGACACAACAATCTTAAATACATGATGATTAATTAAGCAAAAGAAAAAAAAATGGTTGGTATCAGATGTTAATGGGTTTATCATAAGTGGCCATGGCAGCCTCCTTCAAAGCCTCACTCAATGTAGGATGAGCATGGCATGTGCGCGCAATATCCTCACTCGATGCATCATAACTTATCGCCAAAGCAGCCTCGTGGATCAACTCTCCAGCGTTGGATGCCATGATATGAACCCCAAGAATCTTGTCCGTTTCTTTTTCAGCTATCACTTTCACCAGCCCTTCCGCATCATCAATGGACTTGGCCCTGCTGTTTCCCATCATGGGGAACTTCCCTACCCTGTAAGCCACCCCCGACTCCTTCACCTGCTCCTCCGTCTTCCCCACAGACGCCACCTCAGGATGCGTGTACACAACGCCTGGAACCTTGTCATAATCCACGTGCCCTTCCTTTCCAGCAATGAACTCAGCCACTGCAATACCATCATCCTCTGCCCTGTGAGCCAGCATAGGCCCAGGAATAACATCCCCAATCGCGTAAACCCCTTTCACATTCGTAGAAAACTTTCTGTCCACAGGGATTCGCCCTATCTTGTCAGTTTCCACTCCTATGTTCTCCAACCCTAGTCCAGCTGTATACGGAGTTCTCCCAGCAGAAACAAGAACCACATCCGCTTCCAGCACCGTCTGATCACCACCACCCGCTGAAGGCTCAAGGGTCAACTTGACCACATCACTGCTACTAGTGTCAACACCCATCACTTTAGTATTAAGCATGAATTTCATCTTCTGCTTCTCCAAAGAGCGTTGAAACTGCCTCCGGATCTCACCATCCATCGTAGGGACAATTACCGGAGCAAACTCGACAACAGTAACTTCCGAACCAAGGCGGGCCCACACAGAGCCCATCTCCAACCCTATATAACCAGCTCCAATAACTATAAGCTTGTTGGGTATTTGTGTTAAAGCCAGAGCACCTGTGGACGACACGATCCGCTTCTCATCGATGGTTATCCCGGGTAGCCCTTTGACATCAGAACCGGTTGCAATTATAATGTTTTTGCCAACAACAGTCTTCTTCTCCCCTTGTTCTTCTTCTTCTTCAACAGAGATCTGGGAAGGCGACAGGAAGGTGGCGGCGCCTTTGACATAGTTAACTTTGTTCTTCTTGAAAAGGGCTTCGACACCTTTTGTCAGGTTGAATACGGCTTTGTCCTTCTGGGCCATCATGGCAGGGAGATCTACTTGAACATCACTACACTTTACGCCATGGTTTGCAAACTTAGTTTTGGCTTCGTGGTACAAGTGAGAAGAATGAAGAAGTGCCTAAACAAACAACCAATCAGATGAGATGAGACTAGTAATAATGAAATTTTGATTATAATAAATTACTACCTTGGAAGGGATGCAGCCGACGTTGAGGCAAGTACCACCAAGGGCGCCACGTTTCTCAATACAGGTGGTTTTGAGGCCCAGCTGAGCAGCCTTGATCGCCGCAACGTATCCACCGGGGCCTCCTCCGATTACAACGACGTCGTTTACCTCAGATTCCGAGGCGAATCCTCTGTACAACGAATACCTCAACACATCTCTCGTCGCCTTTCTCCTGAACAAATTCGCCATCGCCATAGTCAACTTAAGAAGAAGAAGATGGTGGTGGGTGTTAAATGTCTATGTTTAATTCCCTTTGTTTTATTTTATTTTATATAATAAAAAAACCAAAGATGTTGATGAGCAGCCAGCCAGCCAGTTTCTCCCTTTTTATATTAATATTGTTCCTCCCTCCCTTAATTTGCATGCTGACGGGGAGCCTAGGATCCGCGCGATGTCCTTTTTGGTCAATGTTATAACTGAAATAAACTTCACGTTTTTTCTTTTTTAAAATGATAATAATAATAATAATGACGTAGGATTGACTCAATTGAGGGAGAGGGTCTAGAAGTCCTAACTTCCATTCATTTCCACCTACTTGAACAAACGTAGAAGCCAGTTCTAAAAAAAAAACAGGGACGAAAGAGAAGAAAAAAGGTACTTCTTCAGTTCTTCTTGATTTTCCATATGGCTTGGAACTCCCATTCCCATATTTTTGTTTTTCAAATTTCTTTTCTTCATACTATAAAAAATATTAGGAAAATCTTGAAAATGGCTTCTTTCTAAAATCGTCACATCTCAAGTTTTGGAAGAGACGCTTTATTGATCCAGGTGCACAGGAAGTGTCATTTTAAGAATAATTATTAAGTTGTACTGTCATCCAATACAAACATGACACGTGGTTGTTTGTTGTCTTGATAAGTCTCCCAAACGTTTCCCAGGAGTCTACAGACATCTCCCAGGGCCGAGTAGTCTACAGACGTCTTCTAGATGCCTTCCAGTTAAAACCATCCACGTGTCTCCGTCCTATTGGACGACACTATAACTTGCTAATCATTGTTAAAGACTTGTCTTCACCAAGTGATGTAAGAGATTAGCCAAACATGGCCTTTGATTGACAAGAACTCTTACGTTCAATCTTGGATCCCGAGACTACTACACACTCTAAAGATGAACGATGGATGATGGTGGTGGGTGTTGGTGTTATAGTGGTGGTGGAGTGGTGGCAAAGTGGGAGAGAAGTGGTTTGCCAAAGGATGCATTTGAAGTGAACCAAGCACCCCTATTTATAGTCAGAACAGAGCCCGGCCACGGCCCCGTGTCCACTGGGCACGACCCGTGGCCATCTTCTTCTCTTCCTTCATTAATTGCATCTGTCAGCAGAGGGCCTCACACAACCCCGTGGCTTCTTGACACGGCCCCGTGGTCAACTCTTTGTTGTACTATCAAGATTATGCAAATCTAAGAGTTGACCACTGTCACACCCCGAAATATCAGAGCATGGCGTGACTGGACCGGTATCTTCATTGCACAGCGGAAGCCAAAGGTTAAGACTTCTAAACAGTGAACGCCTGCTAGGTACTCGAATTTCCATGGGTTCTCCTATTCCAACCGTTCCATAGTTTTGATAATGCTACCTGAGAAAGAACATGCGAAAAAGTCAACATAAAGTTGAGCGAGTTCATAGTTTGTTTTGAAAAGATTTAAAATAAATCTTTTTGATAACCGGTTTCAAAGTTGTTGAGAAAATATAGTAAAATTATTTTCTTGACATGATATATGAAAGTTTTGAGTCTAGCCCATGAGAGTCTTTGTAAGTAGGACCAACTCGTCCTCTTACTTGTACATAAGTTGAAAACGTTACCAATGTTTGTAAATCCATGTATTTGTGAGTTTGTGTCAAATGAATCTTAAAGACATTTGAAAGTTTAGCTGTCGAAATCCGATATGTAAAGCGTAAATGAATATGTTGATCACTAATGTGTAGCTAGGACATTAATATGTGTGCCGACATAGGAAGCCACCAACCCGTAAGCGATTTAGTACCGGTCCACCCGGCGAGGGTAACAAAGGAAACTCCATGTGGTCACACAAGGACTCGTGAGTGGGGCTCGCCCTGTACCCGATAGATCTACCCCCTTTGTTCCGTGGTCTTAAACAAGATTAATGGTGCTTTAAGTATCAGCCTATTCGCACGTGATCTACTAATTCATTTTGTTGCTTAACCATACCATAGTAACATGTATTTCCCCCTGAGAGTTATAAAACCGAAAACGTTTAAAAGAAAAGGGGAACATGAACTCACTGGGTGGTCTCGTTTTGCGTACGCAGACAAACCCAGTCTCGTTGTTGTAGCTAGGACATTCCCGTCTCTAGACATGAAAATCATGCACGTTTCGTAGATACGCGTGTGTTTTGTAAAACCGGTATGTTTAGTATAAAGCGTTAGTAAACCGTTTAAGTTCCTTGAAATCCATTCGTAAAACGATTTAAAAGTATGAGTTTTCGTTCATCGAAAAGTTGTTTGTTTTTGCAAAAACTTGCATGTCTTTCCACCCCCGAAAACATTTGTAAAAATGTAAAACTAGAAAAGGTGGGGGTTATGAACTCACCTTGACATTCCTGTGCAAAGCTAGCTTAGTGTGATTCCGTAGTGTCATTCCAAGAATGTGTATTTAGCTAGCGTGCAACTACGACATTCCTACAAAGGAATACTTATAAGTTTCTAATAAAACAACTTAGTTAAACTACGTGTCCGAGCTCTACCGAGTCGTTAACTAAACGACTCTACGAAGGTGTTATTATCTTGATTTGAAATAACCAAACTATGGTTATTTGATCCAATGTATGATCGGGATACACATTAAGTCTCGGAAACGACTTAGTTTCCGAGTGATTTAAGATGTACATATTTATATCTGCTTTTTTTTTAAACTAAACTCCCATAATATATATTCTAGTCCATTAAAGACTATTTGTATCCAAAGTCAAACTTGTGATAAAAAATTATATATTTCTTCGAAATATATAACTCTACTAGTTTGTCGAAAACATCATAAACTTATATATCTTAGTATAACCATTTTCCACAATAATTCTAATTATATATTTAAAACCATTTTTAGGTAAAAGTGCATATATCTATATTAAAGCCATATATTTTATCAAAAATATATAATATGACTAGTTTGTCTAACAAATATTATGTAACTTTTAACATACATATTCGTTTCACCATAAATATAAGTAGGGTCTAGATCCATCTTTTTTTTTTTTTGCACAAGAAAATACTACTATTTGAAACCAAAGTCAAATAATTTTTCCAACACTTCTTAACAAGTAAGTTATTAGCAAAAAAACTAGAAAATATATCATAACTTCCAACAAGTTTTGATCGTATATTTAAGTATAGATCCATGGGAGTTTCTTTGTCTGAGCATGTTTAATAATATCTAAATATAATTTAGTTCACAAAATATCAAACTAACAAGTATATTACTAAAAATATAACGTCACACAAACTAGTAAAAGCTCTTGTAAAACCTTATATATTCATATGTACATATTATCTTTGCAAAACCTTGTCATTCATGTTCTTATATTTATTTATAAAATAAATACACCAGATGGTATAAAATACCAATATTCTAGTTTACAAGATTTAAAGCTTTAAAATAATGTTGTCTTTCAACAATCACTGATTTGTTTTTAAATATCGAAGGGCATGCTTTTCTTTTCTTTTTTTTTTTTTAAGATCTAGTAAACTTGAACAAACTAATTTTGTGTAAGTCTTGAATTATGACATTTTAGTAAATTTGCTTAGCAAAACAGAGTACATCATGCTTTTTATTTAGGAAAAAGCCAAAGTATAAACTAGTGTATATTTGTGTTTAATCAAATATGTAAATATACACATATGTTGGATGTATGAAATAACTATAAAATGACGTTAAATTACTAGAGATAGTAAACTAAATCATACCAAGTTTGTTAAGCTGGAAGGCTAGGAGGGTGGTGCATGAACTTGTGAAATTATCCAATAATAAGAGTTGTGTGCTTCTTGTTTGGATTTTCTGTTTTGGGAGGGTGAGAGCCGAGATCTTCAAGGGTTTTGGTGTGGATTGGTTAAAAGTTTGTATAAGAGAACTAGGAGGTATGGGTTTTGTACAAAAGAAATCATTCACCTTAGATGGAGTGTAATTTTGTATCAAAGGACAGAAGTTGGTGAATTTGGAGCATGCTTCAATCGTTTTATACAAAAGTCAAGGAATAGTTTTGTTTAAACAAGTGTAGTCATATTATAAAAGTATGGCTTTTTCAATTTAACTAATAAATGAGTTCTTATGATTTGGAAAATAATATATACATGCTAGTTGTAGGGTATTGATAGCCATTAAAGAAAAAAAATAGGCTTGTAGGTTAATCTATTTATTTAAAGGATGCTTTAGTACAGGAATTTTCGCAATTAATTACATGTGAGGTTTAACCATTTTAGTAATTTGGTTTCTCTATGGGTTTGTTTTATAAAATGAAACCCCAGAAATACAAATATGAAATATCTGGCGTGTGGATATATATATATATATTCATATATATATATATATATATATTCATAATGCTTAAAAATGCTTCTCTAGCATTTTGATTTATATGTCATCGACGTTTGTGTTCGTCAAATCATATACGCATCCTATAGTGGTTTCTAAAATCGCCAATGCATGAAATGTATCCTTGCAGATGTTGCAGATGTATGGAATTTTTCTAGACATGTGATAACCCAATTATATAAATTATATAAATTTAAGTTTAACACGTATGAACTCAATGCAATCATGTTTAAACGATGTACGGATATTAAAGTTCGATTACGAACAAAATATGTCATAATATTTCAATTTTGAAGTTGATACACGAGTCTGATGCGTCTGTTTCATTGTCGGCGCGCTCCCACGGTCGCGTTTTGTGGCGTCTGAAAGCATGTTATTTCCGCAAAACCACATTCACATGTATAAGTTATACATATAAACTTCTTATTTGTCGGCATGGTCAGTATTTTGTCCGGTGTTAGTTCGTTATTGCTTAACGCTGAGCAGATTTCCCGAAAATCCTCATACGCGCACTGTAACAGCCGATAAGCGTTCCTAGGCATACCGGGAGCCTAATTAAGTTAATCTATGTCTTAAACACTACTTGTTATCGCCTAAACATTTGTTAATCGCGTAATTAGAAGGCTGTTAATTACATGTTGTCACAATCTCCCCCTGTTGCAGAAATTTCGTCCTCGAAATTTAGTCTATGTTATCTCCTCAGAGTTGTGTCGTTCCTAGGTAAGTCCGAATAACACCAAAGTGAATGACCGTGTAATCGAACCAAAACTTGTTCAGATTACGTGATTGCAAGAACATTTTGCATCAATAGGAACCCAATGATTTAACTGATTTTGTTCTAGAAATCGATGTCAAGTGAATGAGATGTTGTGATACTATCACCAATGTGACTAGGTTTACTCGGTTCAATAAAAGAGGAAATTCAACCAGTGGAATTCCAAATGAACGTTCACTAACTGCAAGTCAATTTTTTTGAAACGATAGAATTTACTACCAACGGAATCTAGCGTTGGTTGTTGCATAAGTGAAACTCGAATTCAACAAACTCAAATAAGTAGAATCATAAAAATAATTTGTCAACAATCGAACCGTTAAATGAATAAAATCAACGTGTTGCAAGGATACACCGAAATGAAATACAACCGAACCTGGTGTATCATCGTCTTAATACATAGTTGCATTAAGACTGTTTAAATGGTGAGTCGAACGAAAAGCATATGTAATTTCGCAGGAAACGATTTATCAAAATTAGCGCAAGCTACAAGTTTATATCGACGCCACAAGGTGTCGTAGTGAATGGAATAATTCAATAATAGCGGTGACCGAACAAGTATCATCGCGTTTGCAATCAAATGAAGGCTCAACGAAGTTAATTTTGAATGCTCGTTCCAACAAATATCAGAGGATTTTCAATTGATAATGAAACAAATAAACAATGTTTTCGAGCGAAGATGAAAGAGCAATAAATATCACAAAATGTTTGATCGATGCTGAAAGAACCGTTAAGAGGCACACCGAAATATGACATGAACTTGTGTACCATTGTCTTAACACACAATTGTATTAAGACTGATTTAATACGATAAATCAACAAGGCGGATTTAATATAATTAAACAAATAAATAAATAATTAAATCCGTACATGATGTGAGCAATGATTTTGGCGCAAGCTTCAAACTTGTGAAAAACGCCACCACAAGGTGATCGTGATCAAAGAAACGTTTCAATGAAGTCGAAGACCAAACAAGCATGTTGTGGTTCAAAACAAATGATGTGCTTGTTGGAATTATTTCGAATATGATGGCCTCAATCCATCATATGGGACCTTGAATAGAATATATATTACGAGCAAGTTCAACCAATTGAACTTGGTAGAAACACAATCCAACAATGATTGCGTGTATCAACAAGAAGATTTCGACATGGTTACAACGAAAACCATGTATGTGGCTAAAAAGAAAGGAGTTTCAACGAGTTACGTTGACTCGGTATCAAAGAGTCAACATTATGCAATAATATGGTTTATCTAGATCACAATGCAAGGAGTGAGTATAGCGAAATAATATTTGAACTTGATAAAGCAACAATTTCAAGTAAAGTCACATGCGTAACAAAAAACGCATGTATAAATATGAATTCATCAAGAATGAAGCAAATGAGCATTCGCTATTACGAAAGAAAATATTTGTGATGCAATGATCATGATGGGGGAGTAGAAATGCAAAAATCTACTCACTATATGCAAGAAGTCGAAATTTCAACAAAAGAAATGTAAGGACTTTACCTGGAATTTCGTGCGATGACTGGTTGTTGAATGACATTACCATGGAATATCGAACATAGCCTAATAGCAATAAATGAGGTAGGGGGAATGCGAAGACATGTGACTTCTTTTGCAGCGCCAATAGTTGTGAGTCTCTTTAGACTAAGCATCAATCGATATGAAATCTTGTTTAAGAGTACCTCAGCATGATTCGTGTCATTTGCAGGATCACGTGGCAAATGGCCGCTTTTTGATTAGGAGTTCTCCCACTGACGGGAATTAGCATCGTTGTTGTCGTGCCCATTTGTGTTTTCCCCAAGGCCTTGCCTCGAAAGTCGTGTGTGATGTACTTCGACGTCCGCTGACGTATAGTTTAAGTTTCACGTATATTCGCGCACCAGCGTTTCGTTCCGCGTAGAATGTGATGTGCTCCGACATCCGTTGACGTATAGTTTGAGTTTCATGTATCATCGTGCACTAGCGTTTCGTTCCACGTAGGTTACCTGCTCGGGTAAGTGAAATAGCATAGAAGGCATAATATAATGGTATTTGCTCGAGTAGTCACGGTTTCTAAGGAAGGACCTTTAATGAGTTTCGACATAAGTTTCCAAAGGTCCTAAATGCATGTTATCCAAAACTCTCAAAGTTTTGCTTACTATATGTAATCGTTTCATGTACCGTGTATCCAACACAACGCGTGTGTATGTTTAAAACCAAAAGTGTTGACTCATTGTTTTCGGCAACGGTTGGAAACCCATATTCAGCCCTAGGCGTTCTGTATGTGTCCAAGTCTTAATAATCTAAGTTCCCAGAGGAAGTAAGGTTAAAGCCTAGGTATCTCTACAGAAACCTAATTCGCTGAAACCTAATGCTCTGATACCAATCTGTCACACCCCGAAATATCAGAGCATGGCGTGACTGGACCGGTATCTTCATTGCACAGCGGAAGCCAAAGGTTAAGACTTCTAAACAGTGAACGCCTGCTAGGTACTCGAATTTCCATGGGTTCTCCTATTCCAACCGTTCCATAGTTTTGATAATGCTACCTGAGAAAGAACATGCGAAAAAGTCAACATAAAGTTGAGCGAGTTCATAGTTTGTTTTGAAAAGATTTAAAATAAATCTTTTTGATAACCGGTTTCAAAGTTGTTGAGAAAATATAGTAAAATTATTTTCTTGACATGATATATGAAAGTTTTGAGTCTAGCCCATGAGAGTCTTTGTAAGTAGGACCAACTCGTCCTCTTACTTGTACATAAGTTGAAAACGTTACCAATGTTTGTAAATCCATGTATTTGTGAGTTTGTGTCAAATGAATCTTAAAGACATTTGAAAGTTTAGCTGTCGAAATCCGATATGTAAAGCGTAAATGAATATGTTGATCATTAATGTGTAGCTAGGACATTAATATGTGTGCCGACATAGGAAGCCACCAACCCGTAAGCGATTTAGTACCGGTCCACCCGGCGAGGGTAACAAAGGAAACTCCATGTGGTCACACAAGGACTCGTGAGTGGGGCTCGCCCTGTACCCGATAGATCTACCCCCTTTGTTCCGTGGTCTTAAACAAGATTAATGGTGCTTTAAGTATCAGCCTATTCGCACGTGATCTACTAATTCATTTTGTTGCTTAACCATACCATAGTAACATGTATTTCCCCCGAGAGTTATAAAACCGAAAACGTTTAAAAGAAAAGGGGAACATGAACTCACTGGGTGGTCTCGTTTTGCGTACGCAGACAAACCCAGTCTCGTTGTTGTAGCTAGGACATTCCCGTCTCTAGACATGAAAATCATGCACGTTTCGTAGATACGCGTGTGTTTTGTAAAACCGGTATGTTTAGTATAAAGCGTTAGTAAACCGTTTAAGTTCCTTGAAATCCATTCGTAAAACGATTTAAAAGTATGAGTTTTCGTTCATCGAAAAGTTGTTTGTTTTTGCAAAAACTTGCATGTCTTTCCACCCCCGAAAACATTTGTAAAAATGTAAAACTAGAAAAGGTGGGGGTTATGAACTCACCTTGACATTCCTGTGCAAAGCTAGCTTAGTGTGATTCCGTAGTGTCATTCCAAGAATGTGTATTTAGCTAGCGTGCAACTACGACATTCCTACAAAGGAATACTTATAAGTTTCTAATAAAACAACTTAGTTAAACTACGTGTCCGAGCTCTACCGAGTCGTTAACTAAACGACTCTACGAAGGTGTTATTATCTTGATTTGAAATAACCAAACTATGGTTATTTGATCCAATGTATGATCGGGATACACATTAAGTCTCGGAAACGACTTAGTTTCCGAGTGATTTAAGATGTACATATTTATATCTGCTTTTTTTTTAAACTAAACTCCCATAATATATATTCTAGTCCATTAAAGACTATTTGTATCCAAAGTCAAACTTGTGATAAAAAATTATATATTTCTTCGAAATATATAACTCTACTAGTTTGTCGAAAACATCATAAACTTATATATCTTAGTATAACCATTTTCCACAATAATTCTAATTATATATTTAAAACCATTTTTAGGTAAAAGTGCATATATCTATATTAAAGCCATATATTTTATCAAAAATATATAATATGACTAGTTTGTCTAACAAATATTATGTAACTTTTAACATACATATTCGTTTCACCATAAATATAAGTAGGGTCTAGATCCATCTTTTTTTTTTTGCACAAGAAAATACTACTATTTGAAACCAAAGTCAAATAATTTTTCCAACACTTCTTAACAAGTAAGTTATTAGCAAAAAAACTAGAAAATATATCATAACTTCCAACAAGTTTTGATCGTATATTTAAGTATAGATCCATGGGAGTTTCTTTGTCTGAGCATGTTTAATAATATCTAAATATAATTTAGTTCACAAAATATCAAACTAACAAGTATATTACTAAAAATATAACGTCACACAAACTAGTAAAAGCTCTTGTAAAACCTTATATATTCATATGTACATATTATCTTTGCAAAACCTTGTCATTCATGTTCTTATATTTATTTATAAAATAAATACACCAGATGGTATAAAATACCAATATTCTAGTTTACAAGATTTAAAGCTTTAAAATAATGTTGTCTTTCAACAATCACTGATTTGTTTTTAAATATCGAAGGGCATGCTTTTCTTTTCTTTTTTTTTTTTTAAGATCTAGTAAACTTGAACAAACTAATTTTGTGTAAGTCTTGAATTATGACATTTTAGTAAATTTGCTTAGCAAAACAGAGTACATCATGCTTTTTATTTAGGAAAAAGCCAAAGTATAAACTAGTGTATATTTGTGTTTAATCAAATATGTAAATATACACATATGTTGGATGTATGAAATAACTATAAAATGACGTTAAATTACTAGAGATAGTAAACTAAATCATACCAAGTTTGTTAAGCTGGAAGGCTAGGAGGGTGGTGCATGAACTTGTGAAATTATCCAATAATAAGAGTTGTGTGCTTCTTGTTTGGATTTTCTGTTTTGGGAGGGTGAGAGCCGAGATCTTCAAGGGTTTTGGTGTGGATTGGTTAAAAGTTTGTATAAGAGAACTAGGAGGTATGGGTTTTGTACAAAAGAAATCATTCACCTTAGATGGAGTGTAATTTTGTATCAAAGGACAGAAGTTGGTGAATTTGGAGCATGCTTCAATCGTTTTATACAAAAGTCAAGGAATAGTTTTGTTTAAACAAGTGTAGTCATATTATAAAAGTATGGCTTTTTCAATTTAACTAATAAATGAGTTCTTATGATTTGGAAAATAATATATACATGCTAGTTGTAGGGTATTGATAGCCATTAAAGAAAAAAAATAGGCTTGTAGGTTAATCTATTTATTTAAAGGATGCTTTAGTACAGGAATTTTCGCAATTAATTACATGTGAGGTTTAACCATTTTAGTAATTTGGTTTCTCTATGGGTTTGTTTTATAAAATGAAACCCCAGAAATACAAATATGAAATATCTGGCGTGTGGATATATATATATATATTCATATATATATATATATATATATATTCATAATGCTTAAAAATGCTTCTCTAGCATTTTGATTTATATGTCATCGACGTTTGTGTTCGTCAAATCATATACGCATCCTATAGTGGTTTCTAAAATCGCCAATGCATGAAATGTATCCTTGCAGATGTATGGAATTTTTCTAGACATGTGATAACCCAATTATATAAATTATATAAATTTAAGTTTAACACGTATGAACTCAATGCAATCATGTTTAAACGATGTACGGATATTAAAGTTCGATTACGAACAAAATATGTCATAATATTTCAATTTTGAAGTTGATACACGAGTCTGATGCGTCCGTTTCGTTGTCGGCGCGCTCCCACGGTCGCGTTTTGTGGCGTCTGAAAGCATGTTATTTCCGCAAAACCACATTCACATGTATAAGTTATACATATAAACTTCTTATTTGTCGGCATGGTCAGTATTTTGTCTGGTGTTAGTTCGTTATTGCTTAACGCTGAGCAGATTTCCCGAAAATCCTCACACGCGCACTGTAACAGCCGATAAGCGTTCCTAGGCATACCAGGAGCCTAATTAAGTTAATCTATGTCTTAAACACTACTTGTTATCGCCTAAACATTTGTTAATCGCGTAATTAGAAGGCCGTTAATTACAGGTTGTCACAACCACGCCCCATGGTGAGCTGGGTACGGCCCCGTGGTAGGCGTAGAAGCTTCTGCAAGCTTTGTCTTCTTGTGTCAGGGCTGACCACACCCCATGCCTGGCTGGGCACGACCCCGTGGTCAGCTTCTGTTTCTTGTTTTTGTCTTGGGAGGTGCTGCCGAGGGGTCGGGCATGTCACGTTATTCCTTCTTCTTGTATTTATGTTTGTTTTTGGATGCTTATTTGTTCCTTTTGTTCTTTTAAGCTCATTTGGTCCTGTAAATTTAAAAGGAAGAAAGAAACGCGCTTTTTCCAACATTAGTACTAAAAGGGTCGGTTTTATGCCTCTATTGATGTAATTTATATGTTGCATTTTGTACACATCAAATACCCTTACACTTGAATATTTGCTTGTCCTCTAGCAAAACTCTTTAAATGTGGCTTACACACCCAAATAGTATAGGTAGATAAGAAGTTTATGGCTTATCTTGAGTGTCGGGAATCCAAGATCTTTATTAAATTTTGTTTTTATTTTATTTACAATCTTATTCGTCATGATTTATTTAGAACAACTTATTAAGAAAAATTATTTACTTGAGCATAACATGCCTCTTTAAAATTCTATTTATATACAAGTTCACATACATCACAGGAGATCACTCAACACTCGGCCAAAGTGTATTTTTGTGAAACACTCGATACCGGCATGGGACTCACTTCTACCATATGCTTGTCAAGTGATCAAACATCCTGTTTTTTTAACTATAAGCCTTTGTAAATATCAAGAGAACTTTGGGAAGGGTTAGGCTTGGGCTAAGGGTAGGTGGTTTTTGGGTTAGTAGTCAGTGAAATGGCGAAAAACGTAAAAAGCGTCGGTTGTCGTAAAACTTTTTGTTTTTGTGACATTTATTCACACTAAGCATATTCAAACAAGATTTTTTTGAGGAACTTGTTTGGTTATTGCAAAACTCTCTCTATATATATATTCATGTCACAAGATAACCGAGCTTTTTACTAAAACAAATGGGTTTGAAAGAAAAAAGGTTTTGGTGGGTAATGGGTGTTTGTTTTACGGGTTTTGAAACGAAAGGTTTAGGCTCAAAGGGGTTAACTAGGGAGATTTTTGGTAGGAGAGAAAAAAGAAGAAAACAATGGTTTTGAAATAAAAAAGGGTTAGTCCTAATGCCTCCATCATCTACTTACATGGGTTCAAGTTGGTAAGGACCGCGAATGTATCGTCTTGACTAATTCTAGAGTCGTAAGAACCAAGCGGCTATTCACACAAGAAACGAAAAATGAGCATTTAGTTTATAGATGTATGCATGTATGCTCAATAAAGGCTCAAAACTCACTTATTGTGGGAATGAGTTTATGATGTGAATAAGTATATATAATCAAATTCAAAAAAAAAAATTTGTCATGCCTTTTTATAATTTGTTATTTGGTTCTTTTTATCACGATGCTATCGGTTGTAAATTTGTAAAAACATAACCTTTTTAGAGCTTGTAATTTCCAAATTAAACCAAGACAAGTAAAAAAATGAAATTTTTTTAAAAGATTTGGGGTGATTAGCGGTTCCAATACGAGTTTTGTGTAAGGCTTGTTATTAGGACTTGCAAGATTCAAGGTTTTAGCTTCCCTCCATACTTAAATTACACATTGTCCTCAATGTGCCCAAAAATAAGTTTTTATGTTGTTTTGAATGTGTAAAAGTGTGTTTAAAAACAAGTTTTTGTGTTACTGGGCATCTGGCCACGACCCCGTGTGGTCCAGGCACGACCCCGTGGTCAGAGTGCCAATATCAAAATTGAACAGAATGTTGACCATGGGGCGTGTCCACTGGGCATGGCCCGTGGTCAGTTACCTGACCAAGGATTTTTCTCTAGAGCTCCAGGCACGGGGCGTGTTGAGCTGGGCACGACCCCGTGCTGCACATGCTGGGAAGCTGAAATGTAACATCTCGTATTTCCGTATTTCCATGTTTTTAGAAAATACGAGTTCGTTTCCTATTTTTAGAAACCCAGTTGAAATCTGATCGAAAAACGGTTTAAAAACGGAAAACCATGCATCTTACGCACTTTTAACGCGACCGACAAGTGAACGCGACTAATATCGAACACCGACATTATTTCACGTATTTAAAGTTTAAAATAATATTACACGCCATTTTAAGAAGCTCGTGAGCGAAAACGGGTCCAGAAACGTAATTGGGCCGCTAACGGGCTTTAGGCCTAACACACACCTAAACCCTAGAACTTTAAATACCACCATCTTCTTTACGTTACAAAAAAACCTAGCCCCCACAAGATGAAACTGGTCCCTGTTCTCCCTCAGAACTCCGGCGACCGGAGTAACTACGGCCGTGAGTCCAACACCGGGAACAACACCACGACACACCACCTCACCTCACCACACCCACTCAGACACCCTCTCTTCCCCTCGTACCTCCGGCCGCTCGTTTTTCCGGCACAACCACCCTCTTCCTCTCGGCTACAAACCACCACCAAAACCCCCATCCTTTCACCACGATTGAACCGCCGACCACCCCCGCTCTGGTGGTGACACACAGCGGCGCGAAGAGAAAGAGAAGACGCGAAGAGAGAGAGAGAGAGAGAGAGAGAGAGAGAGAGAGACGGCGGAGATAGCCGACATCGGCGGCGGTGAACGATGGCAGACCGTTTCTCCGGTGAACCGAAAATCGACGGCTCTAGTGTTTCTGTTACGCGTCAAATTCAAGTCAGGTTCTGCTTTGGTTCCGATTTGATTCTGGTTCTGGGTTCGAGTTTTTTTTCTTGTTTTGAGTTTGTTTCCGATCTGGTTTAGGTTTGGGTTCCGGTCTCGGGCTTGGGTTGGTTTCGGGATCAGTGAAGAGGATAAACAACGATGATGATTTCGGTAATGGTGATGACCGACGACAACAGTGGCCTTCGGACTGTGGCGGTGACAGTTCGTGTGGTCATTGTTCAGTCGGGTCAGCGCCGGTTCGGGAGATTCGGGTCCGGCTAGCTCAGATTCGTTTCGGGTCATCAATGGGTTCTTCGAGTCTTCTCAGGTCAGGCTCCGGTACGGTTCACTCTTCGCGGCGTGGTCAACTCGGGTTTTGTGTTCCGTCACGGTAAGGGTCAGATTCAGAGTGCGAGTCAACGTGGTGTTTTGGTTCCGTTCAGTTTCGGCTCATGTTCGGTTCGGGTACGTTTCGGGTTCGGTCAACATAAGTCAACAACAGTCAACTCGGTCAACGAAAGTCAACCGGTCAACTGCTGGTCAACTGTCGAACCAAGACTTGGTAAAAATCTTAAACGACACAAATTTTTTTTTATTATTATTAATTTTATATATGTAGTTACGGTTTTAATCGTGAAACATTAGCTACTTGAACTTGTACGTTAAACGACTCTTTGTATACAAATATATACATTTTCGTTATATAACTCGTATAAATATATTTTTTCGTTTATTTTTTATTGAATTTTGGAAAATAACATCGACAACTTGGGTTATCGAGATCGTCCAAAAACAGAGGAAACTCTGCCCAATTTTTCGTTAAAACATAAACCTATACTTTATAGTCAAACCATTCTTGGAGGTTGTCAAGTGTTTTCGCTCGACGATTCCATTCTTGGGTGGTTGGTTTGGCCCTTGTTCCTGTAACTCGAATCCTAGCCCGGTATATCCCATTATAATTTTACACCATTGTGAACCATACGCCTTTTTTACTCTCTGATCGAGGTTCTCGACATTGAAAAATCTTCGTAAACTAAATCACATGTGTATATGTTGACATTTAAGAGACATATAGTCAAGAAAATCAAGGGCACTGGTGATATATATGCGGAGAAAGGTCTGGTGGCAAGAAAAGTCGCTTTTAGGAGGTTGTCAAGTGTTTTCGCTCGACGATTCCATTCTTGGGTGGTTGGTCTGGCCCTTGTTCCTCTAACTCGAATCCTAGCCCGTTATATCTCATTTTAATTTTACACCATTGTGAACCTTACGCCTTTTTAACTCTCTGATCAAGGTTCTCGGCATTGAAAAATCTTCGTAAACTAAATCACACGTGTATATGTTGACATTTAAGAGATATAGAGTCAAGAAAATCATGGGCAATGGTGATATATATATGCGGTTTAGACACCAAAAAAACACTCAACAAATGGCTACAATTTAAGGAATGTGTTTAGTGACGGCATGAGATTCCCAATTGATCGAGAAAGGTCTGCTGGCAAGAAAAGCTGCTTCTAGGAGGTTGTCAAGTGTTTTCGCTCGACGATTCCATTCTTGGGTGGTTGGTTTGGCCCATGTTCCTGTAACTCGAATCCTATCCTGGTATATCACATTTTAATTTTACACCATTGTGAACCTTACGCCTTTTTTACTCTCTGATCGAGGTTCTCGGCGCCGAAAAATCTTCGTAAACTAAGTCACACGTGTATATATTGACATTTAAGAGATATACAGTCAAGAAAATCAAGGGCAATGGTGATATATATGGATTAGACACACAAAAAAACACTCAACAAATGGCTACAATTTAAGGAATGTGTTTAGTGACGGCATCAGATTTCTAATTGATGGAGAAAGGTCTGGTGGCAAGAAAAGCTTCTTCTAGGAGGTTGTCAAGTGTTTTCGCTCGACGATTCCATTCTTTGGTGGTTGGTTTGGCCCTTGTTCTTGTAACTCGAATCCTATCCTGGTATATCACATTTTAATATTACACCATTTTGAACCTTACGCCTTTTTACTCTCTGATCGAGGGTCTCGGCACTGAAAAATTTTCGTAGACTGAATCACACGTGTATATGTTGACATTTAAGAGATATACAGTCAAGAAAATCAAGGGCAATGGTGATATATATGCGGATTAGACAAAAAAAAAAAAACAGTCAACAAATGGCTACAATTTAAAGAATGTGTTTAGTGACGGCATTAGATTCCTAATTGATGGAGAAAGGTCTGGTGGCAAGAAAAGCCGCTTTTAGGAGGTTGTCAAGTGTTTTCGCTCGACGATTCCATTCTTGGGTGGTTGGTTTGGCCCGTGTTCCTGTAACTCGAATCCTATCCTGGTACATCACATTTTAATTTTACACCATTGTGAACCTTACGCCTTCTTTACTCTCTGATCGAGGTTTTCGGCGCTGAGAAATCTTCGTAAACTAGGTCACACGTGTGTATGTTGACATTTAAGAGATATACAGTTAAGAAAATCAAGGGCAATGGTGATATATATGCGGATTAGACTAAAAAAAACACTCAACAAATGGCTACAACTTAAGGAATGTGTTTAGTGACGGCATTAGATTCCTAATTGATGGAGAAAGGTCTGGTGGCAAGAAAAGCCGCTTTTAGGAGGTTGTCAAGTGTTTTCGCTCGACGATTCCATTCTTGGGTGGTTGGTTTGCCCCTTGTTCCTCTAAATCGAATCCTAGCCCGGTATATCCCATTTTAATTTTACACCATTGTGAACCTTACGCCTTTTTAACTCTCTGATCGAGGTTCTCGGCATTGAAAAATCTTTGTAAACTAAATCACACGTGTATATGTTGACATTTAAGAGACATATAGTCAAGAAAATCATGGGCGATGGTGATACATATGCGGATTAGACATAAAAAAAACACTTAACAAATGGCTAAAATTTAAGGAATGTGTTTAGTGACGGCATGAGATTCCTATTTGATGGAGAAAGTTCTGGTGGCAAGAAAAGCTGCTTCTAGGAGGTTGTCAAGTGTTTTTGCTCGACGATTCCATTCTTGGGTGGTTGGTTTGGCCATTGTTCCTGTAACTCGAATCCTAGCCCGGTATATCCCATTTTAATTTTACACTATTGTGAACCTGACGCCTTTTTTACTCTATGATCTAGGTTCTCGGCATTGCAAAATCCGCGTAAACTAAATCACACGTGTATATGTTGACATTTAAGAGATATACAGTCAAGAAAATTAAGGGCAATGGTGATATATATGCGGATTAGACACAAAAAAAACACTCAACAAATGGCTACAATTTAAGGAATGTGTTTAGTGACGGCATCAGATTTCTAATTGATGGAGAAAGGTCTGGTGGGAAGAAAAGCTTCTTCTAGGAGGTTGTCAAGTGTTTTCGCTCGACGATTCCATTCTTTGGTGGTTGGTTTGGCCCTTGTTCCTGTAACTCGAATCCTATCCTGGTATATCACATTTTAATATTACACCATTTTGAACCTTACGCCTTTTTACTCTCTGATCGAGGTTCTCGGCACTGAAAAATTTTCGTAGACTGAATCACACGTGTATATGTTGACATTTAAGAGATATACAGTCAAGAAAATCAAGGGCAATGGTGATATATATGCGGATTAGACAAAAAGACACTCAACAAATGGCTACAGTTTAAGGAATGTGTTTAGTGACGACATTAGATTCATAGTTGATGGAGAAAGGTCTGGTGACAAGTAAAACTGCTTCTAGGAGATTGTCAAGTGTTTTCGCTCGACGATTCCATTCTTGGGTGGTTGGTTTGGCCCTTGTTCTTCTAACTCGAATCCTAGTCCGATATATCCCATTTTAATTTTACATCATTGTGAACGTTACGCCTTTTTTTCTCTGATCGAGGTTCTCGACATTGAAAAATCTTCGTAAACTAAATCACCTGTGTATATGTTGACATTTAAGAGATATACAGTCAAGAAAATCAAGGGCAATGGTGCTATATATGCGGATTAGACACCAAACAAAAAACACTCAACAAACAAATGGCTACAATTTAAGGAATGTGTTTGGTGACGGTATAAGATTAATAATTGATGGAGAAAGGTCTGGTGGCAAGAAAAGCTGCTTCTAGGAGGTTGTCAAGTGTTTTCGCTCGACGATTCCATTCTTGGGTGGTTGGTTTGGCCCATGTTCCTGTAACTCGAATCCTATCCTGGTATATCACATTTTAATTTTACACCATTGTGAACCTTACGCCTTTTTTACTCTCTGATCGAGGTTCTCGGCGCCGAAAAATCTTCATAAACTAAGTCACACGTGTATATATTGACATTTAAGAGATATATAGTCAAGAAAATCAAGGGCAATGGTGATATATAAGCGGATTAGACACACAAAAAAACACTCAACAAATGGCCACAATTTAAGGAATGTGTTTAGTGACGGCATTAGATTCCTAATTGATGGAGAAAGGTCTGGTGGCAAGAAAGGCCGCTTTTAGGAGGTTGTCAAGTGTTTTCGCTCGACGATTCCATTCTTGGGTGGTTGGTTTGGCCCTTGTTCCTGTAACTCGAATCCTATCCTGGTACATCACATTTTAATTTTACACCATTGTGAACCTTACGCCTTCTTTACTCTCTGATCGAGGTTCTCGGCGCTGAAATATCTTCGTAAACTAGGTCACACGTGTATATGTTGACATTTAAGAGATATACAGTTAAGAAAATCAAGGGCAATGGTGATATATATGCGGATTACACAAAAAAAACAGTCAACAAATGGCTACAATTTAAGGAATGTGTTTAGTGACGGCATTAGATTCCTAATTGATGGAGAAAGGTCTGGTGGCAAGAAAAGCCGCTTTTAGGAGGTTGTCAAGTGTTTTCGCTCGACGATTCCATTCTTGGGTGGTTGGTTTGGCCCTTGTTCCTGTAACTCGAATCCTATCCTGGTACATCACATTTTAATTTTACACCATTGTGAACCTTACGCCTTCTTTACTCTCTGATCGAGGTTTTCGGCGCTGAGAAATCTTCGTAAACTAGGTCACACGTGTATATGTTAACATTTAAGAGATATACAGTTAAGAAAATCAAGGGCAATGGTGATATATATGCGGATTAGACTAAAAAAAACACTCAACAAATGGCTACAACTTAAGGAATGTGTTTAGTGACGGCATTAGATTCCTAATTGATGGAGAAAGTTCTGGTGGCAAGAAAAGCCGCTTTTAGGAGGTTGTCAAGTGTTTTCGCTCGACGATTCTATTCTTGGGTGGTTGGTTTGCCCCTTGTTCCTCTAAATCGAATCCTAGCCCGGTATATCCCATTTTAATTTTACACCATTGTGAACCTTACGCCTTTTTAACTCTCTGATCGAGGTTCTCGGCATTGAAAAATCTTCGTAAACTAAATCACACGTGTATATGTTGACATTTAAGAGATATATAGTCAAGAAAATCATGGGCGATGGTGATACATATGCGGATTAGACATAAAAAAAACACTCAACAAATGGCTAAAATTTAAGGAATGTGTTTAGTGACGGCATGAGATTCCTAATTGATGGAGAAAGGTCTGGTGGCAAGAAAAGCTGCTTCTAGGAGGTTCTCAAGTGTTATTGCTCGACGATTCCATTCTTGGGTGGTTGGTTTGGCATTGTTCCTGTAACTCGAATCCTAGCCCGGTATATCCCATTTTAATTTTACACTATTGTGAACCTGACGCCTTTTTTACTCTATGATCTAGGTTCTCGGCATTGCAAAATCTGCGTAAACTAAATCACACGTGTATATGTTGACATTTAAAAGATATACAGTCAAGAAAATTAAGGGCAATGGTGATATATATGCGGATTAGACACAAAAAAAAAACACTCAACAAATGGCTACAATTTAAGGAATGTGTTTAGTGACGGCATCAGATTTCTAATTGATGGAGAAAGGTCTGGTGGCAAGAAAAGCTTCTTCTAGGAGGTTGTCAAGTGTTTTCGCTCGACGATTCCATTCTTTGGTGGTTGGTTTGGCCCTTGTTCCTGTAAATCGAATCCTATCCTGGTATATCACATTTTAATATTACACCATTTTGAACCTTACGCCTTTTTACTCTCTGATCGAGGTTCTCGGCACTGAAAAATCTTCGTAGACTGAATCACACGTGTATATGTTGACATTTAAGAGATATACAGTCAAGAAAATCAAGGGCAATGGTGATATATATGCGGATTAGACAAAAAAAACACTCAACAAATGGCTACAGTTTAAGGAATGTGTTTAGTGACGACATTAGATTCATAGTTGATGGAGAAAGGTCTGGTGACAAGTAAAGCTGCTTCGAGGAGGTTGTCAAGTGTTTTCGCTCGACGATTCCATTCTTGGGTGGTTGGTTTGGCCCTTGTTCTTCTAACTCGAATCCTAGTCCGATATATCCCATTTTAATTTTACATCATTATGAACGTTACGCCTTTTTTTCTCTGATCGAGGTTCTCGACATTGAAAAATCTTCGTAAACTAAATCACATGTGTATATGTTGACATTTAAGAGATATACAGTCAAGAAAATCAAGGGCAATGGTGCTATATATGCGGATTAGACACCAAACAAACAACACTGAACAAACAAATGGCTACAATTTAAGGAATGTGTTTGGTGACGGTATAAGATTAATAATTGATGGAGAAAGGTCTGGTGGCAAGAAAAGCTGCTTCTAGGAGGTTGTCAAGTGTTTTCGCTCGACGATTCCATTCTTGGGTGGTTGGTTTGGCCCATGTTCCTGTAACTCGAATCCTATCCTGGTATATCACATTTTAATTTTACACCATTGTGAACCTTACGCCTTTTTTACTCTCTGATCGAGGTTCTCGGCGCCGAAAAGTCTTCGTAAACTAAGTCACACGTGTATATATTGACATTTAAGAGATATATAGTCAAGAAAATCAAGGGCAATGGTGATATATATGCGGATTAGACACACAAAAAAACACTCAACAAATGGCTACAATTTAAGGAATGTGTTTAGTGACGGCATTAGATTCCTAATTGATGGAGAAAGGTCTGGTGGCAAGAAAGGCCGCTTTTAGGAGGTTGTCAAGTGTTTTCGCTCGACGATTCCATTCTTGGGTGGTTGGTTTGGCCCTTGTTCCTGTAACTCGAATCCTATCTTGGTACATCACATTTTAATTTTACACCATTGTGAACCTTACGCCTTCTTTACTCTCTGATCGAGGTTCTCGGCGCTGAAAAATCTTCGTAAACTAGGTCACACGTGTATATGTTGACATTTAAGAGATATACAGTTAAGAAAATCAAGGGCAATGGTGATATATATGCGGATTAGACAAAAAAAAACAGTCAACAAATGGCTACAATTTAAGGAATGTGTTTAGTGACGGCATTAGATTCCTAATTGATGGAGAAAGGTCTGGTGGCAAGAAAAGCCGCTTTTAGGAGGTTGTCAAGTGTTTTCGCTCGACGATTCCATTCTTGGGTGGTTGGTTTGGCCCTTGTTCCTGTAACTCGAATCCTATCCTGGTACATCACATTTTAATTTTACACCATTGTGAAACTTACGCCTTCTTTACTCTCTGATCGAGGTTTTCGGCGCTGAGAAATCTTCGTAAACTAGGTCACACGTGTGTATGTTGACATTTAAGAGATATACAGTTAAGAAAATCAAGGACAATGGTGATATATATGCGGATTAGACTAAAAAAACACTCAACAAATGGCTACAACTTAAGGAATGTGTTTAGTGACGGCATTAGATTCCTAATTGATGGAGAAAGGTCTGGTGGCAAGAAAAGCCGCTTTTAGGAGGTTGTCAAGTGTTTTCGCTCGACGATTCCATTCTTGGGTGGTTGGTTTGCCCCTTGTTCCTCTAAATCGAATCCTAGCCCGGTATATCCCATTTTAATTTTACACCATTGTGAACCTTACGCCTTCTTTACTCTCTGATCGAGGTTCTCGGCGCGGAAAAATCTTTGTAAACTAGGTCACACGTGTATATGTTGACATTTAAGAGATATACAGTTAAGAAAATCAAGGGCAATGGTGATATATATGCGGATTAGACAAAAAAAAAAAACAGTCAACAAATGGCTACAATTTAAGGAATGTGTTTAGTGACGGCATCAGATTCCTAATTGATGGAGAAAGGTCTGGTGGCAAGAAAAGCTGCTTCTAGGAGGTTGTCAAGTGTTTTTGCTCGACGATTCCATTCTTGGGTGGTTGGTTTGGCCATTGTTCCTGTAACTCGAATCCTAGCCCGGTATATCCCATTTTAATTTTACACTATTGTGAACCTGACGCCTTTTTTACTCTATGATCTAGGTTCTCGGCATTGCAAAATCTGCGTAAACTAAATCACACGTGTATATGTTGACATTTAAGAGATATACAGTCAAGAAAATTAAGGGCAATGGTGATATATATGCGGATTAGACACAAAAAAAAACACTCAACAAATGGCTACAATTTAAGGAATGTGTTTAGTGATGGCATCAGATTTCTAATTGATGGAGAAAGGTCTGGTGGCAAGAAAAGCTTCTTCTAGGAGGTTGTCAAGTGTTTTCGCTCGACGATTCCAATCTTTGGTGGTTGGTTTGGCCCTTGTTCCTGTAACTCGAATCCTATCCTGGTATATCACATTTTAATATTACACCATTTTGAACCTTACGCCTTTTTACTCTCTGATCGAGGTTCTCGGCACTGAAAAATCTTCGTAGACTGAATCACACGTGTATATGTTGACATTTAAGAGATATACAGTCAAGAAAATCAAGGGCAATGGTGATATATATGCGGATTAGACAAAAAAAAACACTCAACAAATGGCTACAGTTGAAGGAATGTGTCTAGTGACGACATTAGATTCATAGTTGATAGAGAAAGGTCTGGTGACAAGTAAAGCTGCTTCTAGGAGGTTGTCAAGTGTTTTCGCTCGACGATTCCATTCTTGGGTGGTTGGTTTGGCCCTTGTTCTTCTAACTCGAATCCTAGTCCGATATATCCCATTTTAATTTTACATCATTGTGAACGTTACGCCTTTTTTTCTCTGATCGAGGTTCTCGACATTGAAAAATCTTCGTAAACTAAATCACATGTGTATATGTTGACATTTAAGAGATATACAGTCAAGAAAATCAAGGGCAATGGTGCTATATATGCGGATTAGACACCAAACAAAAAACACTCAACAAACAAATGGCTACAATTTAAGGAATGTGTTTGGTGACGGTATAAGATTAATAATTGATGGAGAAAGGTCTGGTGGCAAGAAAAGCTGCTTCTAGGAGGTTGTCAAGTGTTTTCGCTCGACGATTCCATTCTTGGGTGGTTGGTTTGGCCCATGTTCCTGTAACTCGAATCCTATCCTGGTATATCACATTTTAATTTTACACCATTGTGAACCTTACGCCTTTTTTACTCTCTGATCGAGGTTCTCGGCGCCGAAAAATCTTCGTAAACTAAGTCACACGTGTATTTATTGACATTTAAGAGATATATAGTCAAGAAAATCAAGGGCAATGGTGATATATATGCGGATTAGACACACAAAAAAACACTCAACAAATGGCTACAATTTAAGGAATGTGTTTAGTGACGGCATTAGATTCCTAATTGATGGTGAAAGGTCTGGTGGCAAGAAAGGCCGCTTTTAGGAGGTTGTCAAGTGTTTTCGCTCGACGATTCCATTCTTGGGTGGTTGGTTTGGCCCTTGTTCCTGTAACTCGAATCCTATCCTGGTACATCACATTTTAATTTTACACCATTGTGAACTTTACGCCTTCTTTACTCTCTGATCGAGGTTCTCGGCGCTGAAAAATCTTCGTAAACTAGGTCACACGTGTATATGTTGACATTTAAGAGATATACAGTTAAGAAAATCAATGGCAATGGTGATATATATGCGGATTAGACAAAAAAAAACAGTCAACAAATGGCTACAATTAAGGAATGTGTTTAGTGACGGCATTAGATTCCTAATTGATGGAGAAAGGTCTGGTGGCAAGAAAAGCCGCTTTTAGGAGGTTGTCAAGTGTTTTCGCTCGACGATTCCATTCTTGGGTGGTTGGTTTGGCCCTTGTTCCTGTAACTCGAATCCTATCCTGGTACATCACATTTTAATTTTACACCATTGTGAACCTTACGCCTTTTTTACTCTCTGATCGAGGTTTTCGGCGCTGAAAATCTTCGTAAACTAAGTCACACGTGTATATGTTGACATTTAAGAGATATACAGTTAAGAAAATCAAGGACAATGGTGATATATATGCGGATTAGACTAAAAAAAACACTCAACAAATGGCTACAACTTAAGGAATGTGTTTAGTGACGGCATTAGATTCCTAATTGATGGAGAAAGGTCTGGTGGCAAGAAAAACCGCTTTTAGGAGGTTGTCAAGTGTTTTCGCTCGACGATTCCATTCTTGGGTGGTTGGTTTGCCCCTTGTTCCTCTAAATCGAATCCTAGCCCGGTATATCCCATTTTAATTTTACACCATTGTGAACCTTACGCCTTTTTAACTCTCTGATCGAGGTTCTCGGCATTGAAAAATATTCGTAAACTAAATCACACGTGTATATGTTGACATTTAAGAGATATATAGTCAAGAAAATCAAGGGCAATGGTGATATATATGCGGATTAGACACAAAAAAAACACTCAACAAATGGCTACAATTTAAGGAATGTGTTTAGTGACGGCATCAGATTCCTAATTGATGGAGAAAGGTCTGGTGGCAAGAAAAGCTGCTTCTAGGAGGTTGTCAAGTGTTTTCGCTCGACGATTCCATTCTTGGGTGGTTGGTTTGGCCCTTGTTCCTGTAACTCGAATCCTAGCCCGGTATATCCCATTTTAATTTTACACTATTGTGAACCTTACGCCTTTTTTACTCTCAGATCTAGGTTCTCGGCATTGCAAAATCTTCGTAAACTAAATCACACGTGTATATGTTGACATTTAAGAGATATACAGTCAAGAAAATCAAGGGCAATGGTGATATATATGCGGATTAGACACAAAAAAAAACACTCAACAAATGGCTACAATTTAAGGAATGTGTTTAGTGACGGCATCAGATTTCTAATTGATGGAGAAAGGTCTGGTGGCAAGAAAAGCTTCTTCTAGGAGGTTGTCAAGTGTTTTCGCTCGACGATTCCATTCTTTGGTGGTTGGTTTGGCCCTTGTTCCTGTAACTCGAATCCTATCCTGGTATGTTACATTTTAATATTACACCATTTTGAACCTTACGCCTTTTTACTCTCTGATCGAGGTTCTCGGCACTGAAAAATCTTCGTAGACTGAATCACACGTGTATATGTTGACATTTAAGAGATATACAGTCAAGAAAATCAAGGGCAATGGTGATATATATGTGGATTAGACAAAAAAAAACACTCAACAAATGGCTATAGTTTAAGGAATGTGTTTAGTGACGACATTAGATTCATAGTTGATGGAGAAAGGTCTGGTGACAAGTAAAGCTGCTTCTAGGAGGTTGTCAAGTGTTTTCGCTCGACGATTCCATTCTTGGATGGTTGGTTTGGCCCTTGTTCTTCTAACTCGAATCCTAGCCCGATATATCCCATTTTAATTTTACATCATTGTGAACGTTACGCCTTTTTTTCTCTGATCGAGGTTCTCGACATTGAAAAATCTTCGTAAACTAAATCACATGTGTATATGTTGACATTTAAGAGATATACAGTCAAAAAAATCAAGGGAAATGGTGCTATATATGCGGATTAGACACCAAACAAAAAACACTCAACAAACAAATGGCTACAATTTAAGGAATGTGTTTGGTGACGGTATAAGATTAATAATTGATGGAGAAAGGTCTAGTGGCAAGAAAAGCTGCTTCTAGGAGGTTGTCAAGTGTTTTCGCTCGACGATTCCATTCTTGGGTGGTTGGTTTGGCCCTTGTTCCTCTAACTCGAATCCTAGCCCGATATATCCCATTTTAATTTTACACCATTGTGAACCTTACGCCTTTTTTACTCTCTGATCGAGGTTCTCAGCTTTGAAAAATCTTCGTAAACTAAATCACATGTGTATATGTTGACATTTAATGGATATACAGTCAAGAAAATCAAGGGAAATGGTTCTATATATGCGGATTAGACAGCAAACAAAAAACACTCAACAAATGGCTACAATTTACGGAATGTGTTTGGTGATGGAATAAGATTCCTAATTGATGGAGAAAGGTCTGGTGGCAAGAAAAGTTGCTTCTAGGAGGTTGTCAAGTGTTTTCGCTAGACGATTCCATTCTTGAGTGGTTTGTTTGGCCCTTGTTCTTGTAACTCGAATCCTAGCCCGGTATATCCCATTTTAATTTTACATCATTGTGAACCTTACGCCTTTTTTACTCTCTGATCGAGGTTCTCGGCATTGAAAATTCTGCGTAAACTAAATCACACGTGTATATTTTGACATTTAAGAGATATACTGTCAAGAAAATCAAGGGCAATGATGATATATATGCGGATTAGACACAAAAAAACACTCAACAAATGGCTAGAATTTAAGGAATGTGTTTAGTGACGGCATGAGATTCCTAATTGATGGAGAAAGGTCTGGTGGCAAGTAAAGCTGCTTCTAGGAGGTTGTCAAGTGTTTTCGCTCGCCGATTCCATTCTTGGGTGGTTGGTTTGGCCCTTGTTCCTCTAACTCGAATCCTAACCCGACATATCCCATTTTAATTTTACACCATTGTGAACCTTACGCCTTTTTTACTCTCTGATCGAGGTTCTCGACATTGAAAAATCTTCGTAAACTAAATCACAAAGAAAATCAAGGGCAATGGTGCTATATATGAGGATTAGACACCAAACAAAAAACACTCAACAAATGGCTACAATTTAAGGGATGTGTTTGGTGATGGTATAAGATTCCTAATTGATGGAGAAAGGTCTGGGGGCAAGAAAAGTTGCTTCTAGGAGGTTGTCAAGTGTTTTCGCTCGACGATTCCATTCTTGGGTGGTTTGTGTCACACCCCGATTTCTACGTGTTTCACCGGTGGGCCCGGTGGGGGATTACCGTGACGTAGTTGGCAACAATATAGTCAAACCACACAATATATGAATGCACAGCGGAAGCATAAAGATAAATATATTTCAACTATTGAATGTAATATCCAAGTATCACAATCGTCGACTTATAATCCACAGGGGATCAAAATAAGATAGAAAATAATTGTTCAACAGATATTGGCATCCCAAGCTTGCGAGACTGTAGCGATGCTAAGGAGTGGCCAGCCTATTACGAGTAGAACCTACATTAATCTTTTTGGGGAAAATACGTCAGTTTACACTGGTAAATACATTCAACCGACACTTTTGTAAAATGTTTAATAAAATTGATTTGAATGCACATGGCACAAACTCTTTATAACTTGGGAAAATTTATAATTAAATCTTGTAAAAGAATTACATGTTTACTATGCGTTCGGTCACCCGGGTCGTGCCGGGTTTAAGGTTAATAGACACGCCACAAAGCATAAAGCTGTGGCGGGAAAACCAACGGTTATACCTTTAATAATATAGACACATTACGGGTGTACGCCTACACCCGTGTGTCGGGGTCGTGGCAATTTCGTAAAATGATGCCAAGGATATACGGGACATAGTCATTAAGCTCCCAAAGGCGTAAGCCAACAAAACGTATTTAAACGGGCCTATTAAATTATTCAATTAACCACCATATGGAAGATTTAATGCCCGAACAAGCGATAATTTATATACCATAACCCAAGCCCGTATAACGGAAAATAAGTTAAAAGTATTTACCTGAGCAAGTAATAATCCTTAATGAACAAAATGAAAGTTTCTTTTACTGGTCTCCTACTCTGGAACGAAGGCTTAAACAACCTATTAGAATCCTAACGGGTCTTTAATTTAGCCTTAGCTTAGACCGGGCAGTTTTCAAAGGATAATTACGGTTTAATCGCGTGAAAGGCGAAAACCGGGAATGGAATGTGGTTTGGACCCAACAAGTTTGAAGACTTGTTTTATATGGGTAATATAACCACACTCTGGATTTTGAAGTAAAAATGATAAGGTTTGACCCGTTTCGGCTAGTTTATGTAAACTAGTTAAATAAGCCGAACCGTGCGCGCAAAAGGCGTAACGGGTAACTGTAAGAGTCCTACACAACTTTCCTAAGTCAATGAGCTTTAAAGAGGTTGTGGTATAAGTAGGATACCTTCCGTAATGCCCGTAACGAGTTTAAATCCATTATATGCCCCGTAGGGGTATTTCGGTCATTTTAAAGATTATAAAAGAGGTTTCTAATTTCTACAGGAAATCTGAGTTTCCAGAACAGTTTATAAAGTCCAAAATACTCTATTTATTATTTAAAATCAGTAGCAACTGGAATCGGGTCAAAAGACCATGTAGAACTCAAGTTATGTCCGAAAAGGGTATATTCGGTATTTACCGAACCGATGCCATAACCGCAGGTTAAAAATAATTAAAAATCTTTAAAAATCCCTAAATATTTTTTTACATCAGTGTGTAAAAGGTTTGGTGTCGAAATTTGGGTTTAGATAGGCGTTATGCTAATTGCGCCATTTAATTACTAAAGTTTCCGTAATTGCGCTATTTAGCATAACTCCTATTCTGGACTTCGGATTGACGTGAAATTTTAGGGACATGCTTAGAAATCAGTAACTAAGGTTATTGTCCTTTCACGTGTCCAAAATTCTCGTTTTAAAGTAAAAAAAGGCGTTACGGTCAACTTTTAAGCATCTAGCGGAAATGTGCTAAAGACTCGGACAAACAACGAACCGGTCACAGAGGGTTATACCATCATGTAACCTGGTCCTAGGAGAGTCCTAAGGCATATCTAAATCATACTATAATGGGTCAGAACTGAAGTCAAAGCAAAAGTCAAAGTTTTGCGACTTTCGGTTCCGAACCGGGTCAAAACAGTAAATGATCGGATTAAACAACCTTAGACTAGTTAATATACTTATTATCATGTTATATGAGTGTTAAAACAGGTTACACGCCATCTACATTACTGATTATGCATAAAATCGCAAAATAGCATTTTGTTGACTTTTTCTAAGCAAGTTTGACTCGACATTCGGACTAGTTAGAGTGGGAATCAGAGGGTGCTCTTTTAGGGGTTTAATGCCCACATGATTACCAACATATAACTACCTTTGTTTCGATTAATCACTGGACCATTTGTGATTAACCGTTAAGTCAATCGTTAGTTACGACGGATTGACTTTTAAGCTATAACTAAGCAAAAACTAAACCACAAAGGGTTAAACATACTTACAAAAGTCTAGTGAATGACCAGAGATGCTTAGAGAGGGTTGTTGTGCTCCAGAAAGCTCCAGGAGTGAAGAAATGAGGTGTGGACAATTGTTACAACATGAATGGCCTTTTATAGCACTCTTGGATGAATTAGATCATGACAACTAGGTCTATGATTGTGTCCAGATCATTTACAAGTGTTTACTAGTGCCTACTAACTGTTAGGGGTCGCCCATGTTGCTGAAAATATCTTGGTAAGTCGGTTTAACGTTTGTAACAGCCAACAGCCAAGCTGCTGTCGCTGGGCACCCCTTACGGACCGTAAGGCAGGACCCTTGCGGTCCGGATGCCATTGACAGAAAAATGTTTTACCCTTTCGCACCTTACGGACCATAAGGCAGGACCCTTGCGGTCCGTAAGCCCTTGTCAGAGGCAAAAAAAAAAAAAAACTTTCATGATTTGAATGGACAACTTGCAACGCATGATTTCTGGTTTAATTTTTCAGCACAATGCCTTTAACCCATGCTTGTACCAGTTATGTCTACTCCATCATGTATCATTTGTTTGAATAATGGTAAAGATTCATGAATGAAGATTAAATGTACATTATTTCCATAGGATCCATACTTACAAATTTGGCATCCATCATTTTTAGTAATTACCGGATTAAGGCATATTAGATGTTCATTATTCATGTTAGGGTCTTGGGATTTATAAGGAAGTCGCTCAGAGGTGTAAATTAACATGTCGACGTGTCTAAAAATCCTACCACACATCTTTTAATTTGATCCGGGTTTACCATACTTTTGTCGTAAGTGACACGTGTCGTTTATTCATTGGACGCAAAAATTTCGAGGTGTTACATCCTCACCCCCTTAAAAGAAATCTCGACCTCGAGATTTACTGAAATAAATAAGGGTACTTTTCTTTCATCATGGACTCTACCTCCCACGTGTACTCGGGACCTCTACGGGCATCCCATTTTACCTTTACTATTGGTATATACTTCCTGCGAAGCTTCTTAACCTGTCGATCCTCGATCGACACAGGTTTCTCAACGAATTTTAAGCTCTCGTCGATGTGTACATCCGTATGCGGTATAACCAGTGATTCGTCAGCGAAACACTTCTTCAGGTTACAGATGTGGAACACATTGTGGATACAACTGAGCTCTTCTGGTAAGTTTAATTTGTAGGCAACCGATCCGACACGTTCGATTACCTCGAAAGGTCCAATGTATCTCGGGCTTAGTTTGCCTTTCTTACCGAATCGCATCACCCCCTTCCAGGGTGACACCTTAAGTAATACCTTGTCGCCTACTTCGAAATTGAAAGGCTTACGCTTCAAATCTGCGTAGCTCTTCTGCCTGTCTCGGGCAGCTTTCAATCGATCGCGAATTTGGACAATCTTTTCCGTTGTTTCAAATATTATATCAGGTCCTGTCATCTGGACATCTCCAACTTCTGCCCAACAAACGGGCGTTCTACATTTTCTACCATATAGAGCTTCAAAAGGTGCAGCCTTAATGCTTGTATGGTAGCTGTTGTTATAGGAGAATTCGACCAATGGTAGGTGGTTATCCCAACTACCACCTAAGTCGATTGCACATGCACGAAGCATGTCTTCTAACGTTTGGATTGTACGCTCACTCTGTCCATCTGTCTGAGGGTGGTAAGCCGTACTGAAATTCAAACGTGAACCCAAAGATTGTTGGAAGCTTCACCAGAAGTGTGATGTGTATCTGGTATCTCTATCAGAGATGATAGACACAGGCACTCCATGAAGGGCTACAATCTTGTCTACAAATAACTGGGCTAATAAATCAGAGCTATGAGTCTCCTTTATGGGTAGGAAAGGTGCTGACTTGGTCAGTCTATCAACTATTACCCATATTGTATCGTTTCCCTTCTTTGTCTTTGGTAATTTGGTGATGAAATCCATCTTCACCATTTCCCATTTCCACTCGGGAAGTTCAGGCTGTTGTAGCAAGCCTGACGGCTTTTGATGCTCGGCTTTTACTTGTGCACAAGTCAAGCACTTTGCTACATAGGTGGCTATAGACTTCTTCAAGCCTATCCACCAGAAATTTGCCTTTAAGTCCTAGTACATTTTATCAGCACCAGGATGAACGGAATATCGGGAACTATGGGCTTCCTGGAGGATAACGTCACGAAGACCTCCATAAACAGGAACCCATATCCTCCCATTCAATCTCAGAATTCCGTCTTTGCGACAGGATAACTGCTCCTCAGTTACCCCTAGCTTTTCGTTTGGATAGTTAGCTTCTAACACAGCTTCTTTCTGTGCAGCTAACAATCGATCGTTCAGACTGTTCTTGATTTCAATGCTTTTGGCATTGATCCTTATCGGCTTCACTCTTTCTTTCCTGCTTAAGGCATCTGCGACTACATTGGCCTTGCCTAGATGGTATCTTATTTCACAGTCATAGTCGTTCAGAGTTTCCATCCAACGTCTCTGCCTCATATTCAGATCTTTTTGATTGAACAGATGCTGAAGGCTTTTGTGATCAGAATAGATCACAAATTTAATGCCATAAAGGTAATGCCTCCATAACTTTAGTGCAAATACAACGACACCCAACTCCAAGTCATGGGTGGTGTAGTTCTTTTCATGCACTTTCAATTGTCGCGAAGCATAGGCAATCACCTTGCCCCTCTGCATAAGCACACAACCCATACTGGTGTGCGATGCATCACAATATACGACAAATTCTTCCATTCCGTCTGGCAATGTCAACACTGGAGCATTGCTCAGCTTTTGTTTGAGGATATCAAAAGCTTCTTGCTGCTTAGGGCTCCAATTGAACTTTATTTTCTTTCTAGTTAAAGAAGTTAGGGGTGCAGCAATTCTTGAAAAGTTTTCGATGAAGCGTCTGTAGTATCCTGCTAGACCTAGGAAACTGCGAATTTCCGTAGGTGTCTTCGGCTCCTGCCAGTTCATGACGGCTTCAACTTTAGCAGGATCCACCTGGATACCACGCTCGCTGACTACATGCCCAAGGAACTCGACTTCTCGTAGCCAAAAGTCACATTTAGAGAACTTGGCATAAAGCTTCTCTTGATGAAGCAGTTTAAGAATACATCGAAGATGCTTTTCGTGGTCAGCTTGACTCTTTGAGTAGGTAAGGATGTCATCGATGAAGACAATGACAAATTTATCCAAATAAGGCTTGCAAACGCGATTCATGAGATCCATGAATGCGGCAGGTGCATTGGTGAGCCCAAAAGGCATCACTAGGAACTCGAAAGGACCATATGGAGTCCTAAACGCGGTTTTGTGCACGTCTTCGTCCTTGACCTTCAATTGATGGTACCCTGACCGTAGGTCAATCTTGGAGAAATAGCTCGCTCCTTGCAATTGATCGAACAGGTCGTCGATCCTGGGCAAAGGATACCTATTCTTGATCGTCACTTTGTTCAGCTCACGGTAATCGATGCATAGACGCATCGAACCATCTTTCTTCTTGACGAACAGGATTGGCGCTCCCCAAGGAGATGAACTTGGTCTAACAAAACCTTTGGCCAGCAGATCATCTAGCTGCGTCCTCAATTCTTTCATTTCCATGGGTGCCAATCTATAAGGCGCTCTCGCGACAGGTGCAGCTCCTGGAATGATGTCGATACTGAATTCCACTTGTCTGTCTGGTGGCAAACCAGGCAGTTCTTCTGGGAAAACTTCAGGATAGTCGGAGATGACTGGAATGTCTTCAATTCTGGGTTTCTCCTCACCGATGGTTACCTGTGCCATATAAATGACACATCCTTTCTTCAAACTTCTGGATGCCTTTAGCATAGATACATGTGCAGGCAATCCATGTCGAGTATCTCCCTGGATGGTAAGTGGTTCTCTAGACGGAGTCTTGATTACCACTTGTTTCTGGTTGCACACGATTTGGGCTTGGTTATGCGATAACCAATCCATACCCAACACTACGTCGAAACCAGCTAGTTTAAAGGGTAACATGGATAAAGGAAATGAGTGATTCCTAATGGATATAACACATCCCTCTAAAACAGTTGAAACTGTCCCCATAGTCCCATCAGCTAGTTCTACTTCATATTTTACATTCAAGGTTTTAACAGGCAATTTTAACAACTCGTAGAACTTATCATCAACAAAGGATTTATCTGCTCCAGAATTAAACAATACTCTTGCGAATACATCATTGATAACAAACGTACCGGTTATAACGTTGTCGTTCTGGATGGCCTCTTTAACATCCATCTGAAAGACCCTCGCATTGGTCTTCTTCCCATCTTCAGCCCTTTTTTCTATCTTCCGGCAGTTCGTCTTGATATGCCCCCTTTCATTGCAACTGTAACAAGTTGCATCCTTGAGTTTCTTGCACTCAAGAGTCCTATGCTCAGAGGACTTGCATATCCCACACGCCTTCGGTGGGGATTTCTTTTCAAACCTGCACCTTCCAAAGTGGTGCTTCTGACAAACCTTGCACAAGGGCTTGTCGCCCGACTGTCGGTCATTTTTCTTGTTCTCTGACCCCCTCTTGTGGTCACGATTGCCCCGATGCTTCTTGCTGGATCTACGTGAATCATCATCCTCACGTTTCCTCTTTTCGCTTTCGGCATTTCTCAACGATCTCTGCCTCACTGCATCTAGCGTGAGAGACAGAGATATATCTGCCATGGACCTAAAGGTAGCAGGTCTAGAAGCCTTTACGCTAGCTTTTATTTCTGGGGCCAAACCCCCAATGAAGCGCGCAATCCGTTTGGGTTCCGGTGTAACAAGGTACGGAACCAATCTCGACAGAGTGTTGAAAGTCGTGAGATATGCCTGGCAATCCAGGTTCTTCATGACCAACGATAAGAAGTTAAACTCTATCTTCTCAACCTCGTGCTGAGGGCAGTAATTTTCCTTGATAAGAGCCATAAATTCCTCCCATGTCATGCTATACAAAACAGCCTTCCCTGAGGCCTGAACTAAGGATCTCCACCATGCTAGGGCTTCACACTTGAACGACTGTGAAACAAACTTCACCAAGTCTTTCTCAGCACAACCACTGATGTCTACAACAGTATCCATCTCATCTAACCAGGTCATACAATCCACCGCACCCTTTTCCCCAGTAAAATCTCGGGGTTTGCAGGAAACGAAATACTTATACGTGCAACCCTTGGCGCGAGGTGCATCATCGACCACTTTCTTCTTAGGGTGGACACTATTCTCATTGGATGAGTGCCTATCGTCGTCCTTCTTAGGCTTAGTCGGAGTTGAGGGTGGTTTGCTGTGAGATTTAGAGTGGGTTTTTGGCTTTGAGTGTGGTGTAGATAGGGTTCTGCTTCGGGACTCGGTGTATTCTTCATACTGCCGATCCAAGGCTGCCTTAACAGCGCCGTCTACTAGAGCTTTCAATTCAGCGCCCGTTAAATGAATCTGGGCGTTATCATTGTCATCCTCCTTCGAATGACTATGAACTCCACTTGGTTCAGCCATTGTAACTCGAATCTGCTACAGAAGATAATGACAAAGATTTATTTAGGAGTTTATTATGGAATTGTCTTTTATGGCAATTCATTAACCATGGTAAACATAGACCATATTGGGTTAATTTGTTACTCACTGTTATTTAGGATTTGAATATAACTTATCCTATTTACAAATAATATAGTTAGTGGCACAAAGCCTAGTCACAAGGACGTTTTTATAACATAGGCCGGGATTACAGAGAATCAAGGCATGAAGGTTTGAACCATAGTCCTTTTACCTTTTCTGACAGGGAGTTATAGACTACAATTGTCTTTTGTCTTATATGACAATAAGTATGGCCCGTAGGCACTTCATCACTAATGGATGTTTTAAATAAATGATCATCTTTATTGACGATTTAACCCATGATTTACCAATCATTAATTTGGGTTTTGGAATCCCTTAATGGATTCGTATATAAGAATGACGCGTGTGATTTTAATGAATCACATCTGCCAAGGATGTTAACATGTTTACAGAGGTTAACTGGAATCTGAATCTTTTAATTAAGTCTTACCATCTTGGCCGGGTCTTATAATGACACCAGGCTAGGTTTCACTATTAAGATTCTTTATTTAGGCAGATTAATTTAAAAAAGGAATGATCTTTGATCCATTTCATATAATAATGTATATAATAACAAAAATGAAATTTATAACATATATTCCATTAATCATAATAATGGTGACACACTGCCCTAAACGGGACTTTTAAATAGATAAATACCTACGCAGAGGTTTACAGAAAACAAGTCCACGCAGGGACCAAATACATAGATAGATGTCCTCACAGGGACTAAAAGATAAGTCCACGCAGGGACTGAAATGCAATTGTCCACGCAGGGACTAAACACGATAAATGTCCTCGCAGGGACTAAAATACTTAAGGCAAATGTCCTCACAGGGACATGATTGTAATAGTAAATACTATAGTACATGAAGAGACTAATGATCTCGTTTCTTCCTCCCTTTTAGTAGGTATGCTAGGCCTTTAAGGAATCCATGATTACTTTTACGTTCTTGCTCAAAGTCTCATTCCACTCGGTTTAAACGGTGGAGGATTTCTTCTTGCTCCAGTGGAGAAAAACGTGGCTGCTGCGACGGTTGTTGAACCGGAGGTCTAGGAGGCACTGGATACCCATGAGCTGAGTAATCTGTTCCCCAAAGGTTTCCATAAGCTCTGTCGGGATGGAGGGCATTGTAATTAGCCGCTACCACGTATGGGTCGGCATCGTAATTATAGTTGTAGTGCGTGTGAGTCGGCTGCTCAAACGGGTTGTACGCAGTGGAACCGGCGTACGCTGGTATCGGATTGTCATATCTGAATGGTGGCGGAGGTGGTGCAACTGGTGCAGAATTCACCTCTGCAGGGTGGTTCGAAGGTTCACCCAATTGTGATTCTTCAGGCACTGGCGGAAAGTGACTTGCACTCAAGTGGCGAGGGGTGCTAAAGTGAATTCCCCTCCTCGGGTAGACATCCGCGCGCCTGATCTTCTTCGCCTTGGCGGATCTGGAGGTGCTTGCTGAACTGGTGGCGGAGGAGGCGGTGGCGTAACTGCCACGAAACGTGAATCCTCGGAAGGATCCTGTTGCTGCTGCTGCTCATGAGGCGAGAAGTGATGAGAAGGTGTGAAGTACCAATCACACTGGTTGAACCTCGTCTGGAAACTGTCGGGACCTTGATAGGGTGTTCCATGGAAGGATGACCCATCAGAGATCTCGATAGAGTGGTTGGGAGTTCCCCTTGCAGGTTCTATGGGATCAGTGTCTTCATCCATATCTACCGCATTATCTTCGGAGAAATGGTCTTCAGGTCCTAAAGAGTTATAGCCTATTGGCTCTTGGACATAATCAGCCGGGTTAAATCGGCCTTGAAAGAAGGGAGTAGGATCTCCATAGGAACGGTGCGAAGCAGATCGCTGGAGAGGTATAAACGAAGGTTGAGGGTTACTGGGATTGTTCTCCGAATCTGGTCCTAAGGAATGACGGTATGAAGGTGTCGAACTGTGTGAGGTAGACCGTCTTGCTGGCTCAAAGAGGTTTCTTCTACGTCTCTGAGGTTCTTCGCTCCTTGTGCTGGAAGGAGCTCGCATGTTCAAAGGTCCGGCCTCGTGATCATTATGAGTAGTGATCGGCCCTTTGCCTCTTCCTCCTCTTCTAATTGCTAGTGGCATATTTCCTGCTTAACATATCTTTAAATCACAATAACAATAAAAGACAAATTGGAATTACAATTCGAATTTGTCCTATGTTCTTGTCTAGACTCAAGTATGTGCAATTGTGTCATTGAGATTAAACACATAAGGATAGTGTTTAATTCACTCAATGTTGGCTCTGATACCAACCTGTCACACCCCGATTTCCACGTGTTTCACCGGTGGGCCCGGTGGGGGAGTACCGTGACGTAGTTGGCAACAATATAGTCAAACCACACAATATATGAATGCACAGCGGAAGCATAAAGATAAATATATTTCAACTATTGAATGTAATATCCAAGTATCACAATCATCGAAATATAATCCACAGGGGATCAAAATAAGATAGAAAAATAATTGTTCAACAGATATTGGCATCCCAAGCTTGCGAGACTCTAGCGATGCTAAGGAGTGGCCAGCCTATTACGAGTAGAACCTGCATTAATCTTTTTGGGGAAAATACGTCAGTTTACACTGGTAAATACATTCAACCGACACTTTTGTAAAATGTTTAATAAAATTGATTTGAATGCACATGGCACAAACTCTTTATAACTTGGGATAATTTATAATTAAATCTTGTAAAAGAATTACATGTTTACTATGCGTTCGGTCGCCCGGGTCGTGCCGGGTTTAAGGTTAATAGACACGCCACAAAGCACAAAGCCGTGGCGGGAAAACCAACGGTTATAACTATAATAATATAGACACATTACGGGTGTACGCCTACACCCGTGTGTCGGGGTCATGGCCATTTCGTAAATTGATACCAAGGATATCCGGGACATGGTCATTAAGCTCCCAAAGGCGTAAAGCCAACAAAACGTATTTAAACGGGCCTATTAAATTATTCAATTAACCACCATATGATGGAAGATTTAATGCCCGAACAAGCGGTAATTTATACACCATAACCCAAGCCCGTATAACAGAAAATAAGTTAAAAGTATTTACCTGAGCAAGTAATAATCCTTAATAAACAAAATGTAAGTTTCTTTTACTGGTCTCCTACTCTGGAATGAAGGTTTAAACAACCTATTAGAATCCTAACGGGTCTTTAATTTAGCCTTAGCTTAGACCGGTTAGTTTTCAAAGGATAATTACGGTTTAATCGCGTGAAAGGCGAAAACCGGGAATGGAATGTGGTTTGGACCCAACAAGTTTGAATACTTGTTTTATATGGGTAATATAACTACACTCTGGATTTTGAAGTAAAAATGATAAGGTTTGACCCGTTTCGGCTAGTTTATGTAAACTAGTTACATAAGCCGAACCGTGCGCGCAAAAGGCGTAACGGGTAACCGTAAGAGTCCTACACAAGTTTCCTAAGTCAATGCGCTTTAAAGAGGTTGTGGTATCAGTAGGATACCTTCCATAATGCCCGTAACGAGTTTAAATCCATTATATGCCCCGTAGGGGTATTTCGGTTATTTTAAAGATTATAAAAGAGGTTTCTGAGTTCTACAGGAAATCTGAGTTTCCAGAACAGTTTATAAAGTCCAAAATACTCTATTTATTATTTAAAATCAGTAGCAACTGGAATCGGGTCAAAAGACCATGAAGAACTCAAGTTATGTCCGAAAATGGTATATTCGGTATTTACCGAACCGATGCCATAACCGCAGGTTATGAGCAGGTTAAAAATAATTAAAAATCTTTAAAAATCCCAAAATATTATTTTACATCAGTGTGTAAAAGGTTTGGTGTCGAAATTTGGGTTTAGATAGGCGTTATGCTAATTGCGCCATTTAATTACTAAAGTTTCCGTAAGTGCGCTATTTAGCATAACTCCTATTCTGGACCTCGGATTGACGTGAAATTTTAGGGACATGCTTAGAAATCAATAACTAAGGTTATTGTCCTTTCACGTGTCCAAAATTCTCGTTTTAAAGTAAAAAGGGCGTTACGGTCAACTTTTAAGCATCTAGCGGAAATGTGCTAAAGACTCGGACAAACAACGAACCGGTCACAGAGGGTTATACCATCATGTAACCTGGTCCTAGGAGAGTCCTAAGGCATATCTAAATTATACCTTAACGGGTCAGAACTGAAGTCAAAGCAAAAGTCAAAGTTTTGCGACTTTCGGTTCCGAACCGGGTCAAAACAGTAAATGGTCGGATCAAACAAGCTTAGACTAGTTAATATACTTATTATCATGTTATATGAGTGTTAAAACAGGTTACACGCCATCTACATTACTGATTATGCATAAAATCGCAAAATAACATTCTGTTGACTTTTCTAAGCAAGTTTGACTCGACATTCGGACCAGTTAGAGTGGAAATCAGAGGGTGCCCTTTTAGGGGTTTAATGCCCACATTATTACCAACATATAACTACCTTTGTTTTGATTAATCACTGGACCATTTGTGATTAACCGTTAAGTCAATCGTTAGTTACGACAGATTGACTTTTAAGCTATAACTAAGCAAAAACTAAACCACAAAGGGTTAAACATACTTACAAAAGTCTAGTGAATGACCAGAGATGCTTAGAGAGGATTGTTGTGCTCCAGAAAGCTCCAGGAGTGAAGAAATGAGGTGTGGACAATTGTTACAACATGAATGGCCTTTTATAGCACTCTTGGATGAATTAGATCATGACAACTAGGTCTATGATTGTGTCCAGATCATTTACAAGTGTTTACTAGTGCCTACTAACTGTTAGGGGTCGCCCATGTTGCTGAAAATATCTTGGTAAGTCGGTTTAACGTTTGTAACAGCCAACAGCCAAGCTACTGTCGCTGGGCACCCCTTACGGACCGTAAGGCAGGACCCTTGCGGTCCGTAAGCCTTTGACAGAAAAATGTTTTACCCTTTCGCACCTTACGGACCGTAAGGCAGGACCCTTGCGGTCCGTAAGCCCTTGTCAGAGGCAAAAAAAAAAAGAAAAAACTTTCATGATTTGAATGGACAACTTGCAACGCATGATTTCTAGTTTAATTTTTCAGCACAATACCTTTAACCCATGCTTGTACCAGTTATGTCTACTCCATCATGTATCATTTGTTTGAATAATGGTAAAGATTCATGAATGAAGATTAAATGTACATTATTTCCATAGGATCCATACTTACAAATTTGGCATCCATCATTTTTAGTAATTACCGGATTAAGGCATATTAGATGTTCATTATTCATGTTAGGGTCTTGGGATTTATAATGAAGTCGCTCAGAGGTGTAAATTAACATGTTGACGTGTCTAAAAATCCTACCACACATCTTTTAATTTGATCCGGGTTTACCATACTTTTGTCGTAAGTGACACGTGTCGTTTATTCATTGGACGCAAAAATTTCGAGGTGTTACATCCTCACCCCCTTAAAAGAAATCTCGACCTCGAGATTTATTGAAATAAATAAGGGTACTTTTCTTTCATCATGGACTCTACCTCCCATGTGTACTCGGGACCTCTTCGGGCATCCCATTTTACCTTTACTATTGGTATATACTTCCTGCGAAGCTTCTTAACCTGTCGATCCTCGATCGACACAGGTTTCTCAACGAATTTTAAGCTCTCGTCGATGTGTACATCCGTATGCGGTATAACCAATGATTCGTCAGCGAAACACTTCTTCAGGTTACAGATGTGGAACACATTATGGATACCACTGAGCTCTTCCGGTAAGTTTAATTTGTAGGCAACCGATCCGACACGTTCGATTACCTCGAAAGGTCCAATATATCTCGGGCTTAGTTTGCCTTTCTTACCGAATCGCATCACCCCCTTCCAGGGTGACACCTTAAGTAATACCTTGTCGCCTACTTCGAAATTGAAAGGCTTACGCTTCAAATCTGCGTAGCTCTTCTGCCTGTCTCGGGCAGCTTTCAATCGATCGCGAATTTGGACAATCTTGTCCGTTGTTTCAAATATTATATCAGGTCCTGTCATCTGGACATCTCCAACTTCTGCCCAACAAACGGGCGTTCTACATTTTCTACCATATAGAGCTTCAAAAGGTGTAGCCTTAATGCTTGTATGGCAGCTGTTGTTATAGGAGAATTCGACCAATGGTAGGTGGTTATCCCAACTACCACCTAAGTCGATTGCACATGCACGAAGCATGTCTTCTAACGTTTGGATTGTACGCTCACTCTGTCCATCTGTCTGAGGGTGGTAAGCCGTACTGAAATTCAAACGTGAACCCAAAGATTGTTGGAAGCTTCACCAGAAGTGTGATGTGTATCTGGTATCTCTATCAGGGATGATAGACACAGGCACTCCATGAAGGGCTACAATCTTGTCTACAAATAACTGGGCTAATACATCGGAGCTATGAGTCTCCTTTATGGGTAGGAAATGTGCTGACTTGGTCAGTCTATCAACTATGACCCATATTGTATCGTTTCCCTTCTTTGTCTTTGGTAATTTGGTGATGAAATCCATCGTCACCATTTTAATTTTACACCATTGTGAACCTTACGCCTTTTTTACTCTCTGATCGAGGTTCTCGGCATTGAAAAATCTGCGTAAACTAAATCACACGTGTATATTTTGACATTTAAGAGATATATTGTCAAGAAAATAAAGGGCAACGGTGATATATATGCGGATTAGACACAAAAAAACACTCAACAAATGGCTATAATTAAAGGAATGTGTTTAGTGACGGCATCAGATTCCTAATTGATGGAGAAAGGTCTGGTGGCAAGAAAAGCCGCTTTTAGGAGAGTGTCAAGTGTTTTCACTCGACGATTCCATTCTTGGGTGGTTGGTTTGGCCCTTGTTCCTCTAACTCGAATCCTAGCCCGGTATATCCCATTTTAATTTTACACCATTGTGAACCTTACGCCTGTTCAACTCTCTGATCGAGGTTCTCGGCATTGAAAAATCTTCGTAAACAAAATCACACGTGTATATGTTGACATTTAAGAGATATATAGTCAAGAAAATTATGGACAATGGTGATATATATGCGGATTAGACACCAAAAAATAAAAACACTCAACAAATGGCTACAATTTAAGGAATGCGTTTAGTGACGGCATGAGATTCCTAATTGATGGAGAAAGGTCTGGTGGCAAGAAAAGCCGCTTTTAGGAGGGTGCCGAGTGTTTTCGCTCGACGATTCCATTCTTGGGTGGTTGGTTTGGCCCTTGTTCCTGTAACTCAAATCCTATCCTGGTATATCACATTTTAATTTTACACCATTGTGAACCTTACGCCTTTTTACTCTCTGATCGGGGTTCTCGGCGCTGAAAAATCTTCGTAAACTAAGTCACACTTGTATATGTTGACATTTAAGAGATATACTGTCAAGAAAATCAAGGGCAATAGTGATATATATGCGGATTAGACACACAAAAAAACACTCAACAAATGGCTACAATTTAAGGAATGTGCGGCATTAGATTCCTAATTGATGGAGAAATGTCTGGTGGCAAGAAAAGCCGCTTTTCGGAGGGTGTCAAGTGTTTTCGCTCGACGATTCCATTCTTGGGTGGTTGGTTTGGCCCTTGTTCCTCTAACTCGAATCGTAGCCCGGTATATCCCATTTTAATTTTACACCATTGTGAACCTTACGCCTTTTTAACTCTCTGATCGAGGTTCTCGGCATTAAAAAATCTTTGTAAACTAAATCACACGTGTATATGTAGACACTTCAGAGATATATAGTCAAGAAAATCATGGACAATGGTGATATGTTTGCGGATTAGACACCAAAAAATAAAAACACTCAACAAATGGCTACAATTTAAGGAATGTGTTTAGTGACGGCATGAGATTCCTAATTGATGGACAAAGGTCTGGTGGCAAGAAAAGCTGCTTCTAGGAGGTTGTCAAGTGTTTTCGCTCGACGATTCCATTCTTGGGTGGTTGGTTTGGCCCTCTTTCCTGTAACTCGAATCCTATCCTGGTATATCACATTTTAATTTTACACCATTGTGAACCTTACGCCTTTTTTACTCTCTGATCGAGTTTCTCGGCGCTGAAAAATCTTCGTAAACTAAGTCACACGTGTATATGTTGACATTTAAGAGATATACAGTTAAGAAAATCAAGGGCAATGGTGATATATATGCGGATTAGACACAAAAAAAAAAACACTCAACAAATGGCTACAATTTAAGGAATGTGTTTAGTGATGACATTAAATTTCTAATTGATGGAGAAAGGTCTGGTGGCAAGAAAAGCAGCTTTTAGGAGGTTGTCAAGTGTTTTCGCGCGACGATTCTATTCTTGGGTGGTTGATTTGGCCCTTGTTCCTGTAACTCGAATCCAATCCTGGTATATCACATTTTAAGTTTACACCATTGTGAACCTTACGCCTTTTTTACTCTTTGCTCGAGGTTCTTGGCGCTGAAAAATCTTCGTAAACTAGGTCACACGTGTATATGTTGACATTTAAGAGATATACAGTCAAGAAAATCAAGGGCAATGGTGATATATATGCGGATTAGACAAAAAACACTCAACAAATGGCTACAATTTAAGGAATGTGTTTAGTGACGACATTAGATTCCTAATTGACGGAGAAAGGTCTGGTGGCAAGAAAAGCCGCTTTTAGGAGTTTGTCAAGTGTTTTCGCTCGGCGATTCCATTCTTAGGTGGTTGGTTTGGCCCTTGTTCCTGTAACTCGAATCCTATCCTGGTATATCACATTTTAATATTACACCATTTTGCTCCTTACGCCTTTTTACTCTCTGATCGAGGTTCTCGGCACTGAAAAATCTTCGTAGACTGAATCACACGTGTATGTGTTGACATTTAAGAGATATACAGTCAAGAAAATCAAGGGAAATGGTGATATATATGCGGATTAGACACAAAAAAAAAACACTCAACAAATGGCTACAATTTAAGGAATGTGTTTAGTGACGGCATGAGATTCCTAATTGATGGAGAAAGGTCTGGTGGCAAGTAAAGCTGCTTCTAGGAGGTTGTCAAGTGTTTTCGCTCGCCGATTCCATTCTTGGGTGGTTGGTTTGGCCCTTGTTCCTCTAACTCGAATCCTAGCCCGATATATCCCATTTTAATTTTACACCATTGTGAAACTTATGCCTTTTTTACTCTCTGATCGAGGTTCTCGGCTCTGAAAAATCTTCGTAAACTAAATCACATGCGTATATGTTGACATTTAAGAGATATACAGTCAAGAAAATCAAGGGCAATGGTGCTATATATGAGGATTAGACACAAACAAAAAACACTCAACAAATGGCTACAATTTAAGGAATGTGTTTGGTGACGGTATAAGATTCCTAATTGATTGAGAAAGGTCTGGGGGCAAGAAAAGTTGCTTCTAGGAGGTTGTCAAGTGTTTTCACTCGACGATTCCGTTCTTGGGCGGTTTGTTTGGCCCTTGTTCTTGTAACTCCAATCCTTGCCCGGTATATCCCATTTTAATTTTACACCATTGTGAACCTTACGCCTTTTTTACTCTCTGATCGAGGTTCTCGGCATTGAAAAATCTGCGTAAACTAAATCACACGTGTATATTTTGACATTTAAGAGATATTCTGTCAAGAAAATCAAGGGCAATGGTGATATATATGCGGATTAGACACAAAAAAAAACACTCAACAAATGGCTACAATTTCAGGAATGTGTTTAGTGACGGCATCAGATTCCTAATTGATGGAGAAAGGTCTGGTGGCAAGAAAAGCCGCTTTTAGGAGGGTGTCAAGTGTTTTCGCTCGACGATTCCATTCTTGGGTGGTTGGTTTGGCCCTTGTTCCTCTAACTCGAATCCTAGCCCGGTATATCCCATTTTAATTTTACACCATTGTGAACCTTACGCCTTTTTATCTCTCTGATCGAGGTTCTCGGCATTGAAAAATCTTCGTAAACTAAATCACACGTGTATATGTTGACATTTAAGAGATATATAGTCAAGAAAATCATGGACAATGGTGATATATATGCGGATTAGACACCAAAAATAAAAACACTCAACAAATGGCTACAATTTAAGGAATGCGTTTAGTGACGGCATGAGATTCCTAATTGATGGAGAAAGGTCTGGTGGCAAGAAAAGCTGCTTCTAGGAGGTTGTCAAGTGTTTTCGCTCGACGATTCCATTCTCGGGTGGTTGGTTTGGCCCTTGTTCCTGTAACTCGAATCCTATCCTGGTATATCACATTTTAATTTTACACCATTGTGAACCTTACGCCTTTTTTACTCTCTGATCGAGGTTCTCGGCATTGAAAAATCTGCATAAACTATATCATACGTATATATGTTGACATTTAAGAGATATACAGTCAAGAAAATCAAAGGCAATGGTGATATATATGCGGTTTAGACACAAAAAAAAAACACTCAACAAATGGCTACAATTTAAGGAATGTGTTTAGTGACGACATCAGATCCTTAATTGATGGAGAAAGGTTTGGTGGCAAGAAAAGCTTATTCTAGGAGGTTGTCAAGTGTTTTCGCTCGACGATTCCATTCTTGGGTGGTTGGTTTGGCCCTTGTTCCTGTAACCCGAATCCTTGTCCGGTATATCCCATTTTAATTTTACACCATTATGAACCTTACGCCTTTTTTACTCTCTAATCGAGGTTCTCGGCACTGAAAAATCATCTTAGACTAAATCATAAGTGTATATGTTGACATTCAAGAGATATACAGTCAAGAAAATCAAGGGCAATGGTGATATATATGCGGATTAGACACTAAAAAAAACACTCAACAAATGGCTACAATTTAAGGAATGTGTTTAGTGACGACATAAGATTCCTAACTGATGGAGAAAGGTCTGGTGGCAAGAAAAGCTGCTTCTAGGAGGTTGGTTTGGCCCTTGTTCCTGTAACTCGAATCCTAGCTTGGTATATCCCATTTTAATTTTACACCATTGTGAATCTTACGCCTTTTTTACTCTCTGATCGAGGTTCTCGGCTTTGAAAAATCTGCGTAAACTAAATCACACGTGTATATGTTGACATTTATGAGATATACAGTCAAGAAAATCAAGGGCAATGGTGATATATATGTGGATTAGAAACAAAAAAAAAAACACTCAACAAATGGATACAATTTAAGGAATGTGTTTAGTGACGGCATCAGATTCCTAATTGATGGAGAAAGGTCTGGTGGCAAGAAAAGCTTCTTCTAGAAGGTTGTCAAGTGTTTTCGCTCGACGATTCCATTTTTGGTTGGTTGGTTTGGCCCTTGTTCCTGTAACTCGAATCCTATCCTGGTATATCACATTTTAATTTTACACCATTGTGAACCTTACGCGTTTTTAACTCTCTGATCGAGGTTCTCGGCACTGAAAAATCTTTGTAAACTAAATCACACGTGTATATGTTGACATTTAAGAGATATACAGTCAAGAAAATGAAGGGGAATGGTGATATATATGCGGATTAGACACAAAAAAAAACACCCAACAAATGGCTACAATTTAGGGAATGTGTTTAGTGACGGCATTAGACTCCTAATTGATGGAGAAAGGTCTGGTGGCAAGAAAAGCTGCTTCTAGGAGGTTGTCAAATGTTTTCTCTCGACGATTACATTCTTGGGTGGTTGGTTTGGCCCTTTTTCCTGTAACTCGAATCCTAGCCCAGTATATCCCATTTTAATTTTACACCATTGAGAACCTTACGCCTTTTTTACTCTCTGATCGAGGTTCTCGGCATTGAAAAATCTTCGTAAACTAAATCACACGTGTATATGTTGATATTTAAGAGATATACAGTCAAGAAAATCAAGGGCAATGGTGATATATGCGGATTAGACACAAAAAAAACATTGAATAAATGGCTACAATTTAACGAATGTGTTTAGTGACGGAATCAGATTCCTTATTGATGGAGAAAGGTCTCGTGGCAAGAAAAGCTGCTTTTAGGAGGTTGTCAAGTGTTTTCGCTTGACGATTCCATTCTTGGGTGGTTGGTTTAGCCCTTATTTCTGTAACTCGAATCCTAGCCCGGTATATCCCATTTTAATTTTACACCTTTGTGAACATTACGACTTATTTACTCTCTGATCGAGGTTCCCGGAATTGAAAAATCTGCGTAAACAAAATCACACATGTATATTTTGACATTTAAGAGATATACAGTCCAGAAAATCAAGGGCAATGGTGATATATATGTGGATTAGACACAAAAAAAAAAAACACTCAACAAATGGCTACAATTTAAGGAATGTGTTTAGTGACGACATCAGATTCTTAATTGATGGAGACAGGTTTGGTGGCAAGAAAAGCTTATTCTAGGAGGTTGTCAAGTGTTTTCGCTCGACGATTCCATTCATGGGTGGTTGGTTTGGCCCTTGTTCCTGTAACTCGAATTCTAGTCTGGTATATCCCATTTTAATTTTACACCATTATGAACCTTACGCCTTTTTTACTCTCTAATCGAGGTTCTCGGCACTGAAAAATCTTCGTAGACTAAATCACAAGTGTATATGTTGACATTCAAGAGATATACAGTCAAGAAAATCAAGGGCAATGGTGATGTATATGCGGATTAGACACTAAAAAAAACACTCAACAAATGGCTACAATTTAAGGAATGTGTTTAGTGACGACATAAGATTCCTAATTGATGGAGAAAGGTCTGGTGGCAAGAAAAGCTGCTTCTAGGAGGTTGGTTTGGCCCTTGTTCCTGTAACTCGAATCCTAGCATGGTATATCCCATTTTAATTTTACACCATTGTGAATCTTACGCCTTTTTTACTCTCTGATCGAGGTTCTCGGCATTGAAAAATCTGCGTAAACTAAATCACACGTGTATATATTGACATTTAAGAGATATACAGTCAAGAAAATCTAGGGCAATGGTGATATATATGCGGATTAGAAACAAAAAAAAACACTCAACAAATGGATACAATTTAAGGAATGTGTTTAGTGACGGCATCAGATTCCTAATTGATGGAGAAAGGTCTGGTGGCAAGAAAAGCTTCTTCTAGGAGGTTGTCAAGTGTTTTCGCTCGACGATTCCATTTTTGGTTGGTTGGTTTGGCCCTTGTTCCTGGAACTCGAATCCTATCCTGGTATATCACATTTTAATTTTACACCATTGTGAACCTTACGCCTTTTTTACTCTCTGATCGAGGTTCTCGGCATTGAAAAATCTTCGTAAACTACACACGTGTATATGTTGACATTTAAGAGATATACAGTCAAGAAAATTTAAGGGCAATGGTGATATATATGCGGATTAGACACAAAAAAAACATTGAATAAATGGCTACAATCTAACGAATGTGTTTAGTGACGGAATCAGATTCCGAATTGATGGAGAAAGGTCTCGTGGCAAGAAAAGCTGCTTCTAGGAGGTTGTCAAGTGTTTTCGCTCGACGATTCCATTCTTGGGTGGTTGGTTTTGCCCTTATTCCTGTAACTCGAATCCTAGCCCGGTATATCCCATTTTAATTTTACACCATTGTGAATCTTACGCCTTTTTTACTCTCTGATCGAGGTTCTCGGCATTGAAAAATCTGCGTAAACTAAATCACACGTGTATATGTTGACATTTAAGAGATATACAGTCAAGAAAATCAACGGCAATGGTGATATATATGCGGATTAGAAACCAAAAAAAAAACACTCAACAAATGGCTACAATTAACGGAAACATGCAAATAAGTCGGATAAATAAGGAACCATGTAGTATAACCTCAGAGGGTTTTACTATCTTATAATATGGTCCTAAAGAAACCTTAAGGCATATCTAAAACAAGCTAAATCGGGACAGAATTAAAAGTCAAAGAAAAAGTCAACTTTTGCGACTTTCGGTTACGAACCGATCCTAAACTCAGAATTGTCGGGTTGAATATGCCTAGACATGTTCATTTAATATTTACCAAGTTATTAAAGTGAAAAAACTGATTTTATTGCCTTTACATCATTAGTTATGAATTTTATTTAAAAATCGATTCGTTTGACTTTTGTTTTAATTACTTTGACCCGACATTTAACTAAGCAAACGTGATAATTAGGAAGTGCCCTTCTGAGGGTTTAATACCTACCTAATTACGATCACGTAGCCATGTTCGTTGCGAACGATGGCTCGACCGTTTAAAAGTCAAGGCGTTTATCGCAAACGCTTGACTTTTCGACTTTTTAGGCCAAATAATATTAACTTGTCACGAAAGGACACTTAAAAAGGGTCCAATGGACTGAAATCAACTCAGAGGAGGTTCCCTAATACCCAGGATCCTCTTGAATTTGAGAGAGAGCCAGATTTCAAGAATGATATGCAAGTGAAATGAAGAAATCTTGGCCTATTTATAAATTTGGAAGGCTGATGGATGATCAACAAGTGTTGGGGGAGGATAACCAGATCATCACAAGTGTAATACCATCTTTAAAAATAGTTGGCAGCCCCTAGAGTTGAGATAAGAGCACATGGGTTTGATTATGAATGGAATACAACAAGAAACAAATAAAAAAAATGAAAGTTGCAGATCCAGTCGCTGGTGGCCCGCGTAGGCCTCAGGCCTGGCTTACGCGGCCCGCGTCCGAGGTGGCCCAGCTCAAAAAGTTTGCTGAAATGCTGCTTTCGGTCCTTGTCTTCATTTTCTCGCAACACGAATACAGCAGATGCTGTTTCGCTGCTGCTGTTGGGCCTGGTGGTCCGCTTAATACCAGCCCAGTGGGCTTTTGCAGCCGGTGAGGCTGTTTGACCCAAACTTAAATGTTCAGATCATTTACCGATTTGGTCCTTCAATTACTCTTGTTATTAGTTTGTAGCGATGATCAAGTGTTTTAGCGAACCGACAATAAAAAAAGGATTGCTCTGCTGTTATGCGGCCTCTTATCCCATGAAGGCAGGCTCGGTTTGTCACCAGTTTCATGTCTTGTCAAGAACAGCCCCTCACCTCCTTTAAGCTTATGAAATATTAATACTGACACTTTTGGCGCGTCATTTCTAAAACCTTATCATATGTTAATACATGATTCGAAACCTCTAACGGTCAACCTTAGGCGCATTTGGTAGCACGACCAGGCATAGCGGAGTTTCCGGTTTAATCAAAAGGTCACTCTAAAGCGTAGTTTCGCAAGTCGTCGCTTTTAGTCCCTCAATCGCACAAAGTAGTGCGAAATGTCGTTTAATGATATCCAAGCCTTCTGTGGCCCATAATGGGTATTCCCGAGCATATACTTAAATATTACTACGCTCCCGTTGTAACACCTCGTAAAATCACGTCCAATGATATATTGACACGTGTAATAAACCCTAATAAAGTCCGATGTTGAATTTAAGGGGCTAACTTTTCGAAAAATCGAAAACTTTGATAATAAAAGGACTGGAAGTGTTAGCATGCCTAAAATAAGTTTCCAAATAACCTCTCACGGTGTTTACATTCACAAACGTGCCACTTGATGAATAAGTATAGTCGTTTGCGTAATTAATGGAAAGTTGCGCAATAAAAGGATTAAAAGCGTCAACATGTTAATTCTTACCTCTGAGTGACCTTCTATCAAACCGGGAGCTTAATAATATTTAATTATACTCTCGGGAATGCCAAATGATGGCCATCTAAAGTTTTTATGCCTATAAGCAAAGTTACGCGCAACTTTGCAAGTTAGAGGGGCTAAAAGTGTCAATATGTTTAATTATACCTCTGAATGACCTTTTAGCGAACCCGAAGCATCGTGATGTTTAATAATACTTTCAAGAATGCCTAATATGGATTAGATGAGGCTTCAATGCTATTAAATGTTGTAATGCGCAAGTTTGCGCAAAAGAGGGGCCTAAAGCGTCAACTTTTGAATCTATGCCTTTCGGGGACCATCTAAGCGATCAAGATCGCATTAATATTTAAGTATATGCTTGGTAAGGATAAATATGGGTCATGGAAGGCTTGAATAGCATTAAACGGCACTTCGCGCTACTTTGCGCAATTTAAGGACTATTTGCGTCAAACTGTAAAAGTATGTCGATTCGTATGATAACGGACCTTCCGGAAAGTGTCCATGAGTTAAGCATACCCTAATTATCATTTCTATAGCTTATATTCAGGCTTAGAGGTGTTTGGTGCGCAAAAATAAACTTTAAGGTCATGTAGGGACTAAAGTTGACAAACGGTGAAAACTATGGATCGTAAGGGTCCAAAGTGTCAACAATGGATAAATAGACTCTATAATAACCCTACATAATGTTTATAACCTTAAACGGATGGATCATGGATCATACGAAGCGGGAAATGCACGAAAGTGAGGAATTGCAAACTATAGGGGCCAAAAGTGTCAACATGTTGAATTTATACCTCTGAGTGAACTTTTGGCAGACCCAAAGCTTTGTAAGGCTAAAATATACTCACTAGAATATGTGGTAAAAATTTCATGAAGTTTCGTTAACGTATGAGAAAGTTATGGCCAAAACCGTACTTGAGGGGTTAAAAGCGTCAACGTCGAATTTCATGGCTTTTCGGGTGAGCGCAAAGTTAACCGAGGACATTACCATATTGGTAAATGTCCCAAGGTTCTTAAAAACCAAGTTTGGGGGTTTACGAGTCAAGATTCATAGCCAAAACCTCGCGTGCAAGGACAGGGACCAAAACTGCCAATAATTAACAAAGTTTGGCAGCTGCCAATAAACCCAGGTGCAGCAGATTGCGACCAGGGGCTGTTTAGTCCATTTTTTGAGTGGGAAACAGCTGGGATCACCTCCAATTCTCACCAATAGATGGCCATGCATGTCTAGGACACCTGGTGCACCCTTACAACATCAGATTTCCCCATTTAATTAGCTCATTTCTCCATTTTTTTGAGGCATTTGCATTGTAAACAAGAACATCACAACTATCAAAACTTCACAAGGCATTCCAGGAACTCTCTGGTCGTCAAGGCAGCCTCCAAGTGTTTTCTAGGCTTCATTAGGACCTTTGTAAGCATTCATATCATTCTCCAATCCGTTCTAGCATAGATTATTAGTTAAATGTCAAACCGTTGTTCATATAGTTTGACTTTTCGATTAAACGAGTTTGGCTCTGTCATTTCTCAAATTGAAACCACTTATAAGTTGGTATTTATATGGGAAACAAACCCTCAAAAAGGTATTCTCTGATTCCCACTCTAAGCATGCTATTTGTCGAGTCAAAGATGTTCTTAAAAAGTCAACAGAAATCGTTTTTGCGAAATATAGCATAAATGGTAATGTAGACGACATGCAATCAGTTTGATCATCAAAAATAACTTATAATGAATATAAGAATGTATTTTATCATAACCAACTCGACAATCATTAGTATAAACTCGGATCGGAACCAAAAGTCCTATAAAACGACTTTTTCGTTGACTCTCGATTCGGATCCATGCATGCATGTTTGAGATCTGTATTAGAGTGTATTTTAGACCATTTTTATTTTAGTCTAACTTTCTGGAATTTTTGCATCTCGAGTCTATGCTTAACCGATTCATATGCATGTTATCGATTATGCTTAAAAGTTGACTATTTTGCCCTTTTTGATATAAAACGTGATTTTTGGAAAAGTGAAAGAGTAGAAATCTTTATTATTAATTTATAAACTTGCACCAAAAATTTGAGGTCAGTTGGTGGTCCAGATTTTGAGTTATGGCCGATAGCGTAAAACTATATCTTTATGTTTAATAAACGGCGCATTTAGCGTATAACCTATTTAAGGCCACTTTTCGATGTAAAACTTTTTACCCACTGATGTTATATAATATTCTGGGATTTTCGAAGATTTTTATTTAATTTTTGGCTGATCGGATCATACGTCGCTAAGTCAATTCGGTTAATGCCGGTTTTGACCGTTTAAGCCATAAAATGAGTTTTATACATCCTTTTGACCCCAAACCTTTTTCTACTGATTTTATTTGTTAAATAAATTATTTTAAGCGTTCTGGAAATATATAAATCTCATCTTTCTTTTGAAAACCCGGAAACGGCTCTAAATCGCATTTTTAAGCGTTTTTAGCGCATAGTAAGCGTTATACTCATATTAAACATATAAGACTCATACCTACTGATGTATTTAGCATGTTTTTATAAAATAATAGTAAGTATAAACTTTTGAACTCAGAATTCCAGTTTTAACATTTTTAGCCCTTGTGAAATTACTAAAATACCCCTACGGTGCATAGTTTGATTTTAAATGATAAGTTTTGTATACGGGTCATACACTACTGTTATAATATGTCATACTAAGTATATTTACTGTATAAATCAGACCTGTAACTTAGATTTCCGAATTAACTCTTTTATAATCTTTTAAATGACCAAAATGCCCTTATAAGGCATAAATTGAGTTTAAATTTATTCGTGGCATAATAGAACATAAATTGCTGATATTATATCATATTTAAAGCATATTATCTCAGGGAACTTGCATATGACTCTTTTGCCTACCCGTAACGCTCTTTTAGCGCTCGGTTCGGTTTATGTAACTAGTTTGCATAAATTGACCGAAGCGGGTCAAACGTTATCATTTTTGTCTCAAAATCCAGAATGTATTTAGTATACCCATATTATACAAGTATTCAAACTTTTCGGGTCTAAATCACGTTCTATCCGGTCTTCGCTTAATCGTGCGCTTGAACCGTATATTTCCTTAAAACTAACCGGTCTAAGCTTAGGCTTAATTAAAGACCCGTTAGTATTCTAACTGGTTATTTATACCATCGTTCCAGACTAGAGCCTTCCGGTAAATTGTACCTACGCTTACTTAAGTGAATACGGGTGAGTTATTATAATTCTTGCTATTTAAGACAGGAGCTAGCTCAGGTAAATACTCTTAACTTATTTTCCCTATTACGGGCTTGGGATACGGTAATATAAATACCGCATGGTCAGGTATGGGATTCGAAGACCAATGTGTCGGGAAATCCAAATAACCTGTTTTAATTCGTATTGCTTGACTGAAACATTGGGGGTTAATGCGACCGTGTCCTGGATATCCTTGACTCATTAATTACAATGGCCACGACCTAAGCACGGGGTGTAGGCATACACCTGACAGATGCTTTATGCTTATTAATTGATTATACCCAATAAGGGATTCCCAATAGGGGAATAGTGGTGTGTCGGTTAATCTTGAACCGGCATAGGACCGGGCCCCGCATGTAGAGCAAGTTATGTAAAACTGATAACATGAGATATAGTTTGTCCCAAGTATAAAAGATTAATCTTGCCTTGTGCATCTTAATCGAGTGTCAAAATAGTTTTGTGCCTTGTGCGCCTAAACCAATTTTCATAAACTCTTTTCAAATGAGTCAGTTGAGTGTATTTACCAGTGAAAACTGACGTATTTTCCAAAGTCTAAGTGACAGGTACAAGTACGTAATAGGCTGGAAGCTGCTCAGGGCGTTAATAAAGAATCTTGCAAGTTCTAGGCGTCTAAAGTCTGTTGAACAACATTTAAGTTTTAAGATCCGCCTGTGGATCCTCTACTTTCCGTTGTAATACTTGATATTACTTTATATTCGGATTGTATTATATTAATCTTTTGCTTCCGCTGTGCATTTATATATTGTGTTGTTTGACTATGATGTTATCAACTACGTCACGATACCCCACACCGGGCCCACCGGTGACACGTGGAAATTCGGGGTGTGACAGGTTGGTATCAGAGCCAACATTGAGTGAATTAAACACTAGCCTTTTGTGTTTAATCTCAATGACACAATAGCACATTCATTAACCTTCTGAGTCTAGACTTAACATAGGAATACCCTCATCTCTATTCGGAGAATTTTTTATTTCAATTCTATATATTCTTGATATGTCGTCAAGCAAAGAAGCCATAATGGAAATTCTCCCCATTAGAAGCCTAGGGAAGGCTGAGCTTCGTACCGCGACCAGGATTAACGTACGACCAAGGAGAGGACATTCAGAACAAAAATGAAGAAGAGACTCCTTTTACTGAAGATCGTTTCCTTAAAGTCTTTATAACGATATTTATCTTTTTGGTCCCTCTGAGGACAACATCATTTCTTTTAAGTCCCTTTTTGGGCAATTCTATACCTCTTTTAAAAATCATTGGGATGTTTTACCTAGATTTCATTTATATCATTATGTATGAATATAATATATGAAGTAAATTAAAATAACAATTCTGTTATAAGATCTACCATTATTATAAGATGGCAAAATCTAAAAAGGGACAAGACCTAGCTCAGGTGTCATTTAAGACAGAGCCAAGATGGTATCTCCATAATTAGATTCAGATCCATAATTAACGTCTCAACTTAGGATTGATCTGCGTTATGTTAAAAGAGAATCTTAGGGGTGAAACCTAGCCACGTGTCGTCACAGACGTGGCCAAGACGGTAGAACCTGTCAAAAAGATTCCAAATTTATGTTAACATCTGAAAGCGTGTTAACATGCTGGGCAAATTGTGATGCAGTATAAATCACACAGGCCAAATTTGAAAATTGGGAATTATTTAAAATTCCCTTCAAGTAAAATAGCCATCCATTAAGGATGAAGTGCCTACGGGTAATAAATTTGAAAATTGGGATTTATTTAAAATTCCCTGCAAGTAAAATAGCCATCCATTAAGGATGAAGTGCCTACGGGTAATAAATTTGAAAATTGGGATTTATTTAAAATTCCCTGTAAGTAAAATAGCCATCCCTTAAGGATGAAGTGCCTACGGGTAATAAATAACGTCCTCTGGGACTAAGAGACAGTAGAAGTCTGCAACTCACTGTCAAGAAGGGTAATGAACTGTAACTCAGACCCAAATACCTCGATCCTGTGAAAATCCTGGATATAAATTAAACTTGTCTACGTGACTAGGCTTTTTATGCCATAGTTATATTTTAAATAAATTTAGGATAATTATAATCCTGAATAAAATAAATATCATTCTTTTCCTGCCTGTAATTATATTAAAAAGAGTCTCAAGGGGTATAACCTAGCTTGAATGTCGTTAGGGACCTGGCTAAGATGGTAAGACCTGTTTAAAGAGATTCAGATCCTTGATAAACACCTGAAAACGTGTTAACACTCCCGACAACAGTAATGCGATAAAATCACGATTGTCATCTCTATATTAGGAACTTCCAAACCCCTTAATTAGCCTATATGATCGATAGGAATCATGGCTAATAAACGTCGAACATGAAAATGATACCTTCCAAACCCCTTAATTAGCCTATATGTACACATCTAAACATCCACCTGGGATGTATACCTTCGGGCAAAGATGCATACATGAAAATGATAGTTTTATTTCATGACTTCTTGCCAAGACAATGACTTATGAAATTTTCCGATCCAGAGGAATCATTGATTATGTATTAAAAATTTCCCTAGTGACAAGGCATCTGTGCCATCGAAAAGTCCTATGGAACAAGCCATTGTGCTATATAAGATGTCGCTACGACATCGACAGTCGTGACTTATGTCCCCTGTCTAGTAAGTATAAAGGATTTATTCCATTTAAACGCCAAAGATGGTTTATTTAAAAATCTAGGCAAAACATGATCAAATAAACTAAATACTATCTATTGGCCTATATGGTTTGTTTGCACCATGGCTATTTAAATTATCAAGTTCGACAATTCCCTATAATTAAGTAAGCTATTACTTCATGGTTAGTTGGCCTTCAAAGCTTCACCATGGCTGACTCCTCTGGGGCTCACGATCATCTAGTTAGTCAGAATGATGTATATTGACTAGCCTTTGTGGCAAAATAAATTATCTTCCACAAGAGGACGGTTGTAGTCTTTGACTCTCTGTCCAAAGGTGAAGAACTATGTTCGAACCTTAAGATCTCTGATCCAATAAGATTGCAGCTGATATATTAATTCCTTAAGTGCCATATTTTGTATGTCCTTTGTGACAAGGCCTTCGGGCCTATGATTATTAATGTCCTTCATGGCAAGCCTTCCAACTATCTAAAGATTGTCGTTATGACAAGGACAGTTGTGACATTGTGACCCCCAGTCAAAAGGTAATGGACTCGGTCCGAACCATAAACAAAATTGATGGTCCTTTTTTACCTAGGCTAAATATAATTGACATACTTTCTAGTAGCATACTATAAGGAAGTTATAAACCAAACAGCCATTATGGTTTAGTAATACCATGACCTTATAAATCATCCATTACGATGATTCCATAATAACTTGCATCTAAGCATATGTTATTTTTGGGTGTTAGTACCAAAGCTCCAGAATGGAGGTTTCCGACGAAGCACACAGCAGTGCAGCGGCTAAAAACAAGGGTGCAAATATAAATATAAATGTTAATGGCACTACTCTTCAGGCGTTGATTAGCGCAGCAATTAGTGAAGTTGTGGATAAGGTCCTTGAGAACAAAAAGGAACCGAGTGTCACTCACTCAAAGAGCCATACGGAAACGCATACATCAGCTCGTAAGGAGAGCTCCGTTCACTCTTCAGATGAAAAGAGCGAACCTCAGGAATTAGTACTCTATGATAAGCCCCGTTCAACTGAGGGCAGGTGCACCTACAAATATTTCGTCTCATGCAAACCCAGAGATTTCAATGGCGAAAAAGGAGCAATTGATGCTATGGAATGGCTTGAGGAAATGGAAACGGTTGTGGACATCAGCGATTGTGCTGATAAGGACGTAGTAAAATTTGTTTCACAATCTTTTAAAGGAGAGGCTCTTGTATGGTGGAAGGCCATGATGCAGTCCACGGGGAAAATTCCCCTATACCTTATGGGATGGTCCAAGTTTGCGGACCTTATCAAAGAGAACTACTGTCCACAACACGAAATGGAAAAGGTGGAGACAGATTTTCTGAATCTCACAATGAAAAACCTAAATTGTCAGCAATATGTTACCGACTTCAACTCCCTATCTAGACTGGTACCCTACTTAGTTACCCCGGAACCAAAACGCATTGCGCGTTTCATCGGTGGTTTGGCACCTGAAATAAAAGGGGATGTTAAGGCTTCAAGGCCAACCAACTACAGATCAGCTGTAGATCTATCCTTGTCTCTCACTCTAGATGTAGTGAGACAAAAGTAGTTCAAGAATGAAACTAATGACAAAAGATAAAGGGAGGAGGATAACTCTTAGAATCCTAAGAAGAGCAAATCCAAGCTCAACAATAACCAACAGGATTCCAACAAAAAGCCTACATGCAAAACCTGCAAAAGAAGACATTGGGGGCAGTGTCGATTAAGCCAAAAGATAAAGCAATGTGGCATCTGTAAAAGAACTGGCCACCAGTCCCACGAATGTAGGGACATGAAGGATGCAAACTGTTTCAGCTGTGGTGAAAAGGGGCACATCAGTACTAATTGCCCTAAGGCTGCCAAGAAAGGAGCAGCTAGGTCGGGAAAAGATAAGAAAGGAACCGCCTAGACTACCGGTTGAATACCTGAGACAGTGCACATCGATAATAGCAATAGGTACGTCCTTTACCGTTTAGCATTGATAGTGACTGACAAGTATTTTTACATTGATGCAAGGGATAATAAACCTTTAGCAAACCATAAGCTTAGCAAACTATGGATTACACTCATAAGGACTCCATATATTAAATATGAGGTATAAGTTACCAATGGAATCTTTAATGACCTCTCTCCCATCCTCGGAGAAAATCCTTTCATAAGAATATGGAGTACTCTTCCCCAGAAAGAGTACGACAATATATATATTATTTATTTTATTTTATTATTTTTCTCATTGTTTTCTATCGTCTGCAAATGCCAAACTATGTTTGATAAGAGTACCATATGAGGATTTGCGTATCCTAGTGTGTCCCATAGATTGCTTCCATGCCTGATCAGTATGGAGGTTTAATGCATGGGATCCCCGAAGATATCCCAATGATCATATTGTACTAAAGTCGACTAGTAGTATTCAAAGAAGATATCCAATATAAAAATGTCCTTATAAGTATCTCTACTTAGGGCATCTTTGCAATGGTAAAGGGAATGTGTCATTTATCTGACACCGAAAGCGATAGATGAGCCAAAGCCTGAGAATGCAGAAATCTCTGACATCTCTATGTGTCATAATTAGCTTCTTTATAAGAATTACCATGTTTACCTTCTGAGAGGCAAGAGGATGTTAGGACAAACATCCCGCTTAGGGCTGAAGTTATTGTAAGAATCTTATATCTGTTATTGCCAACGAAATAGGAAGAACTAAGAGCCAAATCAATAAGTTTTGGACAAGGTTTCGTAAAGCCAAAATTCAAAGTTCTAAGAACTCCGATTTTTTTTAGTAAATAAGAAAGACGGTTCATCTTGCTTATGCATTGATTACCGCAACCCTATTTAGGCAATAACTAGGAATCCCCAATTGCTGCCAGGATCGTCGATTTATTCGACTAGCTGTAAGGAACAACTATTCTTTGAGATTAGTCAAGCAGTGGTTGGAATAACCATACCGCCTTAAGATAAGCTTTTCGGTATTAGTTGTTATATAAGTATCAATGCTACTCCTTTGGGAGACCTTGTATAGATAAGATGTTAAACATCTATTGCTAGACAAAAAAAAATTGGTAAGTCCAATTATCAGGATCTAAAAGTTTCCTTGGAAACAACGAATAAGATCGAGCAAATCCATAACCATCTATAAGTTGCCAGTATTCGGCAGAGAATCAGGGATTCATGGAAATAGCAAACCTCCTAAGTTCTTGTTAAGAAATAAGGTTCAACAAAAGATATCATCCTGGAAAGGTGTGCCATTCGGTTAATTGCCAGGCTAGTAAGCTCTGAATATATGAAATCATTCGAAGGAATCGAATGTATCAAGATCAAAAAGCTTATAAGCTAAAACCTATTTAAGGAGCTTGGCGGAGCTCGCAATGCATTACAACTAATAGTTTAAGGATATGTTTCCCCAATAAGTCAAGAAGCATTATCACATAATGATGTGCAAAGTTATGATATAATAAGAAACCTGCGTCGATTGAGGATCGACAAGTTAAGAAGCTCCAAAAAGGATACATGTACCTATTATAGAGGTCAATTTGAAGGCTTAGAGAGACTCCGGATATGCTATAGAAGTTAAATCCATTATATGACAAAAGGTACTTCCAGCATTTTGGCAAATCTCGAGGTCGAGATTTCTTTTAAGGGGGTGAGGATGTAACACCTCGTAAAATCACGTCCAATGATATATTGACACGTGTAATAAACCCTAATAAAGTCCGATGTTGAATTTAAGGGACTAACTTTTCGAAAAATCGAAAACTTTGATAATAAAAGGACTGGAAGTGTTAGCATGCCTAAAATAAGTTTCCAAATAACCTCTCACGGTGTTTACATTCACAAACGTGCCACTTGATGAATAAGTATAGTCGTTTGCGTAATTAATGGAAAGTTGCGCAATAAAAGGATTAAAAGCGTCAACATGTTAATTCTTACCTCTGAGTGACCTTCTATCAAACCGGGAGCTTAATAATATTTAATTATACTCTCGGGAATGCCAAATGATGGCCATCTAAAGTTTTTATGCCTATAAGCAAAGTTACGCGCAACTTTGCAAGTTAGAGGGGCTAAAAGTGTCAATATGTTTAATTATACCTCTGAATGACCTTTTAGCGAACCCGAAGCATCGTGATGTTTAATAATACTTTCAAGAATGCCTAATATGGATTAGATGAGGCTTCAATGCTATTAAATGTTGTAATGCGCAAGTTTGCGCAAAAGAGGGGCCTAAAGCGTCAACTTTTGAATCTATGCCTTTCGGGGACCATCTAAGCGATCAAGATCGCATTAATATTTAAGTATATGCTTGGTAAGGATAAATATGGGTCATGGAAGGCTTGAATAGCATTAAACGGCACTTCGCGCTACTTTGCGCAATTTAAGGACTATTTGCGTCAAACTGTAAAAGTATGTCGATTCGTATGATAACGGACCTTCCGGAAAGTGTCCATGAGTTAAGCATACCCTAATTATCATTTCTATAGCTTATATTCAGGCTTAGAGGTGTTTGGTGCGCAAAAATAAACTTTAAGGTCATGTAGGGACTAAAGTTGACAAACGGTGAAAACTATGGATCGTAAGGGTCCAAAGTGTCAACAATGGATAAATAGACTCTATAATAACCCTACATAATGTTTATAACCTTAAACGGATGGATCATGGATCATACGAAGCGGGAAATGCACGAAAGTGAGGAATTGCAAACTATAGGGGCCAAAAGTGTCAACATGTTGAATTTATACCTCTGAGTGAACTTTTGGCAGACCCGAAGCTTTGTAAGGCTAAAATATACTCACTAGAATATGTGGTAAAAATTTCATGAAGTTTCGTTAACGTATGAGAAAGTTATGGCCAAAACCGTACTTGAGGGGTTAAAAGCGTCAACGTCGAATTTCATGGCTTTTCGGGTGAGCGCAAAGTTAACCGAGGACATTACCATGTTGGTAAATGTCCCAAGGTTCTTAAAAACCAAGTTTGGGGGTTTACGAGTCAAGATTCATAGCCAAAACCTCGCGTGCAAGGACAGGGACCAAAACTGCCAATAATTAACAAAGTTTGGCAGCTGCCAATAAACCCAGGTGCAGCAGATTGCGACCAGGGGCTGTTTAGTCCATTTTTTGAGTGGGAAACAGCTGGGATCACCTCCAATTCTCACCAATAGATGGCCATGCATGTCTAGGACACCTGGTGCACCCTTACAACATCAGATTTCCCCATTTAATTAGCTCATTTCTCCATTTTTTTTTGAGGCATTTGCATTGTAAACAAGAACATCACAACTATCAAAACTTCACAAGGCATTCCAGGAACTCTCTGGTCATCAAGGCAGCCTCCAAGTGTTTTCTAGGCTTCATTAGGACCTTTGTAAGCATTCATATCATTCTCCAATCCGTTCTAGCATAGATTATTAGTTAAATGTCAAACCGTTGTTCATATAGTTTGACTTTTCGATTAAACGAGTTTGGCTCTGTCATTTCTCAAATTGAAACCACTTATAAGTTGGTATTTATATGGGAAACAAACCCTCAAAAGGGTATGCTCTGATTCCCACTCTAAGCATGCTATTTGTCGAGTCAAAGATGTTCTTAAAAAGTCAACAGAAATCGTTTTTGCGAAATATAGCATAAATGGTAATGTAGACGACATGCAATCAGTTTGATCATCAAAAATAACTTATAATGAATATAAGAATGTATTTTATCATAACCAACTCGACAATCATTAGTATAAACTCGGATCGGAACCAAAAGTCCTATAAAACGACTTTTTCGTTGACTCTCGATTCGGATCCATGCATGCATGTTTGAGATCTGTATTAGAGTGTATTTTAGACCATTTTTATTTTAGTCTAACTTTCTGGAATTTTTGCATCTCGAGTCTATGCTTAACCGATTCATATGCATGTTACCGATTATGCTTAAAAGTTGACTATTTTGCCCTTTTTGATATAAAACGTGATTTTTGGAAAAGTGAAAGAGTAGAAATCTTTATTATTAATTTATAAACTTGCACCAAAAATTTGAGGTCAGTTGGTGGTCCAGATTTTGAGTTATGGCCGATAGCGTAAAACTATATCTTTATGTTTAATAAACGGAGCATTTAGCGTATAACCTATTTAAGGCCACTTTTCGATGTAAAACTTTTTACCCACTGATGTTATATAATATTCTGGGATTTTTGAAGATTTTTATTTAATTTTTGGCTGATCGGATCATACGTCGCTAAGTCAATTCGGTTAATGCCGGTTTTGACCGTTTAAGCCATAAAATGAGTTTTATACATCCTTTTGACCCCAAACCTTTTTCTACTGATTTTATTTGTTAAATAAATTATTTTAAGCGTTCTGGAAATATATAATTCTCAGCTTTCTTTTGAAAACCCGGAAACGACTCTAAATCGCATTTTTAAGCGTTTTTAGCGCATAGTAAGCGTTATACTCATATTAAACATATAAGACTCATACCTACTGATGTATTTAGCATGTTTTTATAAAATAACAGTAAGTATAAACTTTTGAACTCAGAATTCCAGTTTTAACATTTTTAGCCCTTGTGAAATTACTAAAATACCCCTACGGTGCATAGTTTGATTTTAAATGATAAGTTTTGTATACGGGTCATACACTACTGTTATAATATGTCATACTAAGTATATTTACTGTATAAATCAGACCTGTAACTCAGATTTCCGAATTAACTCTTTTATAATCTTTTAAATGACCAAAATGCCCTTATAAGGCATAAATTGAGTTTAAATTTATTCGGGGCATAATAGAACATAACTTGCTGATATTATATCATATTTAAAGCATATTATCTCAGGGAACTTGCATATGACTCTTTTGCCTACCCGTAACGCTCTTTTAGCGCTCGGTTCGGTTTATGTAACTAGTTTGCATAAATTGACCGAAGCGGGTCAAACGTTATCATTTTTGTCTCAAAATCCAGAATGTATTTAGTATACCCATATTATACAAGTATTCAAACTTTTCGGGTCTAAATCACGTTCTATCCGGTCTTCGCTTAATCGTGCGCTTGAACCGTATATTTCCTTAAAACTAACCGGTCTAAGCTTAGGCTTAATTAAAGACCCGTTAGTATTCTAACTGGTTATTTATACCATCGTTCCAGACTAGAGCCTTCCGGTAAATTGTACCTACGCTTACTTAAGTGAATACGGCTGAGTTATTATAATTCTTGCTATTTAAGACAGGAGCTAGCTCAGGTAAATACTCTTAACTTATTTTCCCTATTACGGGCTTGGGATACGGTAATATAAATACCGCATGGTCAGGTATGGGATTCGAAGACCAATGTGTCGGGAAATCCAAATAACCTGTTTTAATTCGTATTGCTTGACTGAAACATTGGGGGTTAATGCGACCGTGTCCTGGATATCCTTGACTCATTAATTACAATGGCCACGACCTAAGCACGGGGTGTAGGCATACACCTGACAGATGCTTTATGCTTATTAATTGATTATACCCAATAAGGGATTCCCAATAGGGGAATAGTGGTGTGTCGGTTAATCTTGAACCGGCATAGGACCGGGCCCCGCATGTAGAGCAAGTTATGTAAAACTGATAACATGAGATATAGTTTGTCCCAAGTATAAAAGATTAATCTTGCCTTGTGCATCTTAATCGAGTGTCAAAATAGTTTTGTGCCTTGTGCGCCTAAACCAATTTTCATAAACTCTTTTCAAATGAGTCAGTTGAGTGTATTTACCAGTGAAAACTGACGTATTTTCCAAAGTCTAAGTGACAGGTACAAGTACGTAATAGGCTGGAAGCTGCTCAGGGCGTTAATAAAGAATCTTGCAAGTTCTAGGCGTCTAAAGTCTGTTGAACAACATTTAAGTTTTAAGATCCGCCTGTGGATCCTCTACTTTCCGTTGTAATACTTGATATTACTTTATATTCGGATTGTATTATATTAATCTTTTGCTTCCGCTGTGCATTTATATATTGTGTTGTTTGACTATGATGTTATCAACTACGTCACGATACCCCACATCGGGCCCACCGGTGACACGTGGAAATTCGGAGTGTGACACCCGTTCGCTTAAATGGTCACCAAAAGGCGTAGATTCAAAAGTTGACGCTTTTGGTCCCTCTATTGCGCAAACTTGCGCATATCATCGTTTAATAGCATCGAAGCCTTATCTAATCCATATTATGCATTCTTGAGAGTATTATTAAACATCACGATGCTTTGGGTTCGTAAAAAGGTCATTCAGAGGTATAATTAAACATATTGACACTTTTAGTCCCTCTAACTTGCAAAGTTGCGCGTAACTTCACTTATAGGCATAAAAGCCATTAATGGCCAATATTAGGCATTCCCGAGAGTTTAATCAATTATCATGAAGCTCTTGGTTTGTTAAAAGGTCACTCAGAGGTAAGAATTAACATGTTGACGCTTTTAACCCTTCGGCGCGCAAACTTTCAATTAATTACGCAAACGGCTACTCTCGATCAACAAGTAGCTTATTTGTGAATATGATTGCTGTGTAACGTTATTCAGAGGCTTATATTAAGAATGTTAACATTTCCAGTCCTTCTATGAACAAAGTTTTTGATTTTTCGAAAAAAAAATTAGTCCCTCAAATTCAACGTTTGACTTTATTAGGGTTTAGTACGCGTGCCGATATATCATTGGATGTGTTTTTACGAGGTGTTACATAAGTGCATTTATGTAATCTATATATAGTCTCTCTTATTATTTTTTTATCAACAACAACAACCATACCCAGTAAATCCTAAAAATAGCAAAGCTACTTATAGGGTCTGGGGAGAGTGGGATGTAGACAAACCTTGCCTCTATCCCTAGGGATAGAGAGGCTGCTTTCAGAGAGACCCTCGGCTCCAAAACGAACAGCATACCAACATACCAAGTCAAAGAATATAGAAACAAGAAATTTTGGGTTGACTGAGAACATACCTGACTAGTGCGGTTAGAAACTGCAGTTTTGGGTTCTCTTGTATAAAAACATAAATTTCATAACGAAAGTCAGTGTAAAACTACAAAACGAATTGATCATACCTTGACTAGTGTAATCAGGAACGACAATTTTGTGGTCTGGTGTTGAAAAAATTTAATTCTGAAACAAAGGACGGTTAGTAAACAAAAAAATAAAGTAATATTGGTGAACATACCTGACTAGTGAGTATATTGGGGTTTGTATAGAAAATTTTTTGTGAACATCCCTGACACATGCTGGGTTGTGAGCTGCTGTTTTGGGGTCTGCTGTCTAAAAAAGTTAAAAGAAAATTCGTTATTCTAGGAAAAATGAAGTACTATTCTAGAACGTAACTTACTAGTGAGGCTGTGAATTGTAGTTTTGGGGTCTCAGGTAAAAAACCGAAACTTCAAAACAAAAGTCGGTTATTAAACTGAAAACGAATTATTATTCGGGACATACCTGAGTCGTCCTTGGCTGTAAAATAATATTTGAGAACTTTCTAAAGGTAATCGTAATTCCTTGAATATTATTGATGACTATCAAAAATATATATACAGAGATTACGCCCAAAAAACAAGAAGCTAAACTAGGAAAGAAATAAATACAAATACAAACTAATAATAATCTCCTAATATACAATATATCTTCTAGGCTAGGAGTTAGCTACAAAGTTTAAATTTTCTAAGAAATGTAAAAAGCCATAAAACATCAAAATGTCAACCATAAACACACCCAAAACCCGCAAATAACAAAATGAAGATTGCTAAAACATGCATGTGGATGATAAAGCTCTAATTATCGAATTACAAACATTATTGTGTTTTATGTTGATTAGCATATTGTGTTTCATATATTTGTGATTATATTGTAATTATGTATAGATTACAGTTTCCATGTTTAGTGCTAGGGTTAGTCCCTATATAAAGGGATCCTTTGTAATCGTTTTATTCATTTAGAAAATATAATTCACAGCCACTTTTATGGTATCAGAGCTCTGCTCTATACCCTAATTTTTTCCAGCCGCCAACCAGAAGCTTTCGAGCTAACCTGCTGTTTCGACAACCTTCTTCTTTTCCGATAACCCAGCACTTCTACCATATGGATCCCGAAAACAAAAAGGATGCACCTGAGTCATCCATTTCCGATAAACCCACCAAAACCCTGCACCCAGCCTACTCAGTAACAAACGTGCAGTCCAAGATATGTACCCTCGATGGCGTTAAGGTTACGTATACTTCCTGGGTCAAACTTTTCCGGCTCCATGCTGTGGCATATCAGGTCTTCGATCAAATAGACGGAACCGAACCCCCACCAAAAACCGCTGCCGAATACCAATCATGGAAAGAACTGGATGCTCTCGTTCTCCAATGGATTTACAGCACAATGTCTGATGACCTCCTACCCCGGGTTCTTGAAAGCGGTCCTACGGCTCGCCATGCGTGGGTAAAGCTCGAAAAAATATACCTGAGCAACAAGAAAGCTCGGGCCGGGCGCTGGAAACCAAGAAAGCTCGCGAACCAACTCGAGGACGTGGACCATCCGGTCACTGAAGAACGTCTGGTACTTCAACTTGTTCGGGGGCTGCCTGGAGAATATGATACGACTGCCTCTCTTATTAACGCAAATAATGCAGATTGGGATCTTGCTAGGAACATGTAGGAGGATGAAGTTATTCGACAGGAAGCAAGCCAAAAGACCACCCAATCCGTCCATGTTGCAACCTCTCAAAACAAAACCTCCCCTAACCAACAACACCCTCACCCTCCAACCGGTTCCAATAACTTCAACAACCCCTCATCCCAGCAACCCTATTATAACCGATCTGGACGTGGCCGAGGACGGAGTCGGGGGCCTAGTAACCGAGGCCGCGGTTATGGACACAGCAACAACCCTTCACCACAAACTTGGGCCCCAAATAACCTCCCCTACCCCCAATGGGCTTGGCGGAACACTCCACCTTGCCCCTATCCGACCCAACCCGCCTTTCAGCCCACTACTCCCTATTCCCAACCCACGACCCGAAACCAGTCGGCCCATTATACTGCAGCCCATCCGCCGACCCTGAACCCACCTGCACCCGCCTACGGCCCGCCACCTTACACACCACAAGCCCACTACAGTGCTAACCAACCTACGAGTTACAATCCTATGTGTCCATCAGACCTTAATGCAGCCTTCTCCTCGATGCAGCTCAACTATGACCCGAACTCAGTTATGGACATGGGAGCAACATCACACGCCATAGATGAACAAGGTATGATCAAAACTCCCGACTCTTTTCCTATTAACAGTAATATATTAGTCGGCAATGGCGCGTCTTTGCCCGTTCACGGGTCGGGAACGAGTTATCTAACCTTACCCAACCGAACTTAAATACTACCCAGAATCCTTTATTGCCCACAAATCATTAAAAAATTAATTTCTGTTAGACGATTTACTCGACAGTGTTTCTATTGAGTTTGACCCCTTTGGTTTTTCTTTGAATGACCTTCGAACTGGGCGTCTTCTTTCCCGCCACAATAGCACCGGGGATCTCTATCCAACAACCCGCCACCACCAACCACGACTACCCCGCCCCCCAATTCAACAGACAAATTAAAACCTTCCAATGTGACCTCGGCGGTGAGTTTGACAATAATGCTTTTAAATATTTGCCACCCAGCACGGCTTGTTATTTCGTTTTTCCTGTCCCCAAACTTCTTTTCAAAACGGCCGTGCCGAGCGCATGATCCGTCGTCTAAACGACATCATTCGCGCTCTCCTTATCCACTCACATCTTCCACCTACTTTCTGGGTCGAAGCTCTTCACACCGCTGCTTACCTTCACAATATTCTTCCTACGAAAAGACTCGACTTTTTTACTCCTACTTTTGCCCTCTACCTTCGACACCCAACATACGACCATCTTCGGGTGTTCGGATGCGCTTCGGGGGTACCGATGCTTTGACCCTACGACCGGGAAAGTCACTATTTCTCGGCAAGTTTTGTTTGATGAAACCATCTTCCCGTACACCATACCCACACCCACCCCATCATACCGGTTTCTTGACGATATAACCCCCCCCCCCCCCTGCGCCCCAGATTTACCTTTTCTACACCCGTGAACTCCAACAACCCGCCACCACCACCCACGACTACCCCTCGGCCTACTACTACCACTACTATTTCCCCTTTCCCCTACACCTATTCCCGTCGCCAGCGACCATCACAAACCCAACCTGTCCAAACATCCCCGGCCCCTATACAACCCTCTAGCCATCCGTATACACTCGTCCCGCAGCCACCATCACAACAAGGTCCGGCTGTCCAACAGCCTACGGTTGTACAACAGCCGCTACCCTAGCCACCTACGGCTGTCCAACAGCCTACGCCACCGCCCCAGCCGCCCCAAAATCAATCTTCGCACCCAATGGCCACCCGATCCAAAACCGAAAGCCTCAAACCTCCCCTCTATTCCCTTAACACTAATACCTTATCTCCTGTCCCTAAAACCTACCAACAGGCCTTTACCGACCCGAACTGGTTGCGCGCCATGCAAACTGAATATACTTCTTTACAGGAAAATGAGACGTGGGATTTGGTCCCTCGGCCGGCTGATAGACCTGTTATCAGATGTATGTGGCTCTTTCACCACAAATTTAAATCAGATGGCTCGCTTGAAAGGTATAAGGCGAGATTGGTTGTTAATAGGAAATCACAAACCGCGGGCATTGACTGTGAGGACACTTTTAGTCTGGTTGTAAAACCTGCCACGAATCGCACCGTGTTATCACTTGTCGTTTCTAAATCGTGGCCCATCCATCAGTTGGCTGTCAAGAACGCTTTTTTACATGGCCACCTTAAATGAAACGGTCTTTATGCATCAGCCGCCAGGGTTCATTGATAGACGATTTCCAGGTTTTGTTTGCAGGTTGAAGAAATCTTTATACGGGCTTAAGCAGGCTCCACGAGTTTCGTACACACGGTTTGCGAACTACATCTTATCCCACGGGTTCAAGAGTAGTGTGTGTGACAATTCTCTATTCATATACAGTAGCGGCCAGGAAATTGCGTATCTTTTGTTATACGTAGATGATATTGTCCTCACAGCTTCCTCTAACAAGTTGCTGCAGACATTATTCAGACACTCTCACGAGAGTTTGCCATGTCTGATCTGGGTTCATTGCATCATTTCTTGGGCATTCGGGTCACTCGTCAAGCAAATGGCCTATTTTTGGATCATACACAGTATGCCAAAGACATCATTGCTCGGGCCAACATGACGTCTTGTAAACCCTGTGCAACTCCAGTTGATCTATCTTCTAAATTAAGTGCCACACATGGCCCTCTGTTTCATGACCCAACTCTTTACCGCAGCCTTGCTGGAGCTCTTCAGTACCTCACTTTCACCCGTCTGGACATATCTTATGCGGTACAACAAGTTTGTTTATTTATGCACGAGCCTCACGATCCTCATTATGCTTTCATGAAGCGCATACTTCGGTACATTCATGGGACGTTGGACTATGGCATCCGCATGACAAGATCCAATACGCATTCCTTGGTTGTCTACTCCGACGCTGACTGGGGCGGGTGCCCGGATTCTCGTCAATCTACAAGTGGTTATTGTGTATTTCTGGGGAATAATTTGCTTTCTTGGTCCTCTAAGCGCCAACCTACTCTTTCGCGTTCAAGTGCGGAGGCTGAATACCGAGGTGTTGCGAATGCCGTTGCTGAGGTCACTTGGTTACGCAATTTACTGCTTGAGCTACACGTCCCCTCCTCCAAGCCACTTGAATACCGTAGTGTTTTGTGATAATGTTTCCGCAATATACTTGTCTGGTAATCCTGTACAACATCAGCGTATGAAGCATATAGAAATCGATATCCATTTTGTACGCGAGAAGGTCCGCCTAGGACATGTCCGGGTCTCTCATGTCCCTGCTCCGTATCAGTACGCAGATATATTTACCAAAGGATTATCTCGGCAACTCTTTCAATCATTTCGATCCAGTTTGACCGTTTGCCCAAGGACCGCTCAAACTGCGGGGGAGTATTAGCCAAGATTTATGCATAAGATTAGGATTTTCATGTATTTGTGATTATATTGTAATTATATATAGATTACAGTTTCCATGTTTAGTGCTAGGGTTAGTCCCTATATAAAGGGATCCTTTGTAATAGTTTTATTCATTCAGAAAATATAATTCACAGCCACTTTTACTATTAAGGTTTGAATATGGTATTTTAGTAATCTTTACTTTGTTATTTGTGGGTTTTAGGTGTGTTTTATGGCTGAAATTATAGTGTTTTATGACTTTTTGCACTTTTTTAGGAAATTTGGATTTTGTAGCTAAACCCTACCCTATCTTCTAAAAACTTGACATAATAAAATGGAAGTCGATTAGTAAACCGAGAAGAAATTAAGAATCATGACATACGTTGCGTGTGTTTCGCTGTGAGCTACAGTCGTCAAGCCTCATGTAGAAAAAAATGTGAAACTTAAAACCGTGGACGGGTAGTAAAGCTGAAAAAAGAAGTAAGATTCTAGAACATACCTCAATAGTGTTAGGTTGTGAGCACAGCCGTCTTTAAGTCTCGCGAAGAAAAACCTAAAATTGCAAAGAGAAGTCGTTTAGTAAACAGACCAGACTAGTGCTGAGTTGTTAGGTGCAGTCTTCAAGTCTCGTATTGGAAAGCTATAAATTATAAACCTGTAGCTGGTTAAACAGAAAATGATGTAATATCCGAGAACATACCTCAATAGTGTTAGGCATGAGAAGCTGTCTTTGAGTCTCGTGCAAAGCACATGAAATTCCTTAAATAATCGTCGGTTAGTAAATTGTAAAGGAAGTAATATTCGAAAACTTAACTGACTAGTGTTGGGGTTATGAGCTGGAGTCTTCAAGTCTCGTGAAGAACCTATAAGTTTAAATTGGAAGCCAGTTGTAAACTGAAAAGAAAGTACAATTCGAGAACATACTTCAATAGTATTAGTCTTTGAGTCTCATGAAGAAAAACCTAAAATTGCAAAGAGAAGTCATTTAGTAAACTGAAAGGAATTGAGATTCGAGAACAGACCAGATTAGCGCTGAGTTGTGAGATGTAATGCATTCTTCAAGTCCTGTATAGAAAAACCTGAATTATAAAATGGGCGCTGGTTATTAAACAGAGAAAGATGTAATATTCGAAAACGTACCTGCCTAGTGCGGGGCTGTGAGTTGCAGCTGTAACACCCCGTATTTTTCCAGATGTCAAAGTCAAAGTCAAATGTTGACTGTTATTGGAATTAAAGTTATTTTAATTTTTATTTTTGTATTATGTGGAGTAAGTGTTGTGTAATCAAATTAATCGATCGATAATCTAACTACGAACCGACGACCGACTGTGAATAATAGGAAGTAACAATGCAATAAAGTTAATCAATCAACAATCAAGCTAATCAAATCAATCATCGAACTCGAATACGGAAGTTTTTTGGTGCTTTATACGTGTGTGTGTGTGCCTTACGTGTTACTTGTGCATGTTTATTTTACGATGTTATGTGTGGTGAATCAATCGAATCAAATCGAAACTCGAAGGATAATCAAACTCAATCGAAATCGAAACCGAATTGTGAAATTAGGATGCTTATATGTTAGATATAGTGGTTAGGACTGAAAGTAATTTGATTAGGAACTCTATCGTACTCAAATCATCGTTCATCGGAATCGAAATACCAAAAATCGTCGCGAAACTCTCAAAAAGGAACTCCCTGATCGAACAGGACCACTGATCGAACAGGCTAGCCGATCGAACATGCTGTTCGATCGAGCAGCCCACTCGACCAGGAATCCTGGCCGATCGGTTGAGCCTTTCCTCTTTTGGAAGCCTATAAATAGGGCTGTCATTGTCATCTTTACCACTTTTGGAAAGCTCTGACCGACCAGCCCTTGTTCTTCATTATTTCTCAGATTTCTCTCCGATCATGTAAGTTTTCACTCCAATTCTTGTACGATCTTGTTCATTTAATGATTCTACATCTTTCCATCTTTCAAAACTTGGATTCTAACCGTGAAATCACCAAGATCTAGGCGTTCTTGGGTGATGTCATCATGGTGTTCTTCAAGAACACCAAGTTTTGGCATCATTCCACCATGATTAACTTAGATCTAGCCGATTTCCACATAAACAACCTAAAATCTACCAAAGATCTTAACATTTCACGGTGGAAAAGGATTGAAAGACGGATTTTCAGCTATCTTTCAACTCTTTTACACTCAACCGGTGAAAACGGAGCTTGAACCAACTTACAAATCATCCTAAACAAACACATGGTTCAAGATTCGGATTCTACCTATGAGGTTCATCGATTTCGGGTTAAATGTTAAACTGAGATTCCGAACCGTTCACTGACCGGACTTGGGTGATTCCTGCCCGAACCAGTGAACCAAGTAAGGACTTATGTTTTATGGTTCAACTCGTTATCAAACTACCTCAAAATCACATCAAGTTAATCAAGCAGCCAAGTGCTAGAAGATAGGCTAACCAGGTCAGAAATGTTGGCCGAACGGTTAGGCTGTCCGAACGGACAGCCCAACCGAACGGACTACCCAGCCGATCGACCGGGCCAGCCGATCGGCTAACACATGGCCCCACAATTTCACAAAGTGTAGTATTGATGAAGTGATGTTCGATCGACTACGCCACTCGATTGTAACATTACTCATCGAATCATGATATACTATACTTCAACACTTAACCATTTTTCAAAACATTGGAATGTCACCCGATCGAGCATGCCACTCGATCGAGTGACACACTGCCAGTTGATTACACTGAGGTGACTAACCGATCGGTTGGGCTAACCGATCGAACGGTCCGTTCGATCGACCGACTCGAAAGGTAAGAACACTTCGATGTTTTCAAATGCTGCAACTAAAACTTCAAAAGATCAAACCATCATACACAAATACATCCTTTCCTAAAGGAAGAAACAATCCACTCGAAAGGACCAGCCGATCGAATGGGAATGTTCCAACGGACTTTCAAGCTGAACGAACAGCCCGTCCGATCGAACCAGCTGTCCGATCGACCGGCCCGATCGATCCATCATCACTTGTTTGCATTTCCGCGTTACTCATCATTATGCTATCGAACTATTCAGGCTAACTTACTCTCAGCGCTCCCTTCAATCCATACCAAATCACTGTGAGTATACTCGATCCCTTTTTGCTTTTAGCACTTTTGGGTGTTACATACGTTATCTATCAAAATCACAATCAAACACGAACTATTTGAACGCTAACCTAATCGCATGTGCTACTTGACTAAATGATTGTTGTTTATTATGTTTACACGTGGAGTGCTATCTACCTGATTTAGCAACATAGTACTATAGTTTGGACTCAGCACCCGTTCCCACGGGGGTTGCTAAGGACAATTACTTGCATGGATTACGGTGGTAATCATGTATTGCGAACTGTCTCGGACAGTCAACCCGCAGTCGTTGGTACCGATGGTCCCATGTTGATAATTTACATGCATCGTTTTCCTCTGTGTACGTGCCTGGTTATGCGTAAACTATTCAAACTCTATATGCTAGTATCAAACTTGTGTACTCACCTTTACATTTTATGTATTGACTTTATTTTAACGTATGTGACAGGTGTTTAAGGTGTTAGCTAGCTAGGGAAGCGAGGCATAAATAAGTTTCTAGAAGCCCCCAACAGTTAGTTGTCGGCCCTGAACAAGCTCCTGGGTCATAGTTATCTGTAGATCTTGTCCACTGGCACTATAGCCAGAGGAGTCAACAGAACAGGGGTCTAGAAGCAGATAAACAACTTTTTGTAATAATATTTGAATCTGAGTTGTCGGAACAGTGACATTTGTTTGGATGTTTTCTGTAATAACTTGTTATTTAATTTAGGATACGGTATGGGACGTATCATTTAAACTGAATTTGTATGATAGTTGTTGTGGAAACTTCTGGACAATCTGTTTCGCTCAGTGCCACGCCCCGATGATTCTGCCATCGGTTGGGGTGTGACAGATTGGTATCAGAGCCATAACTATAGGGAATTAGGTTAGACACGACCTAGTCCGGGTCGCTGTCTTAGAGACCTAGACTATAGCTAAGAACCAAAAGACCAAGTTTATGTGCTTATTCGTGTTATCCTTTGCTAATCACTGCACTCAAATTCCAATCAGGGTCAGCAATTTAGAAAGGATTAGGTGTGAAGGCCATAAACTCCTGACTAAGTTGTTTTGATCCATGCCGATTATCTATGTGTATCTCATTATTTTAACAACAAACGGGGAGAATTATACCAAATCAGGGCTGAAACCCGCATTTTGACGCAATTTTTCTCCAAAATTTTCCTAAAACAAGGAAGAAATTGCTAAGCTAAGGGTGAAACCTTAACCTTGGCGATTGTTCCGAACTTCATTTTTATCCCGCCAAGACAGTTGACGGACTCCAACGACCTGAACTCACAAGTATGACCTAGGAAACACGTGCGTAATGCCCAAGAACTGAGGCAGAAACATGACTCCTAGAGTCGAAAGTGACGACAAGTACACTGTGAATAGTTGAATTGCCTTGGTTAGTCGATGTCTAGTAGCCGCAGACAATCTATCTCTTGACTTTTATATGTTACCTCGTTGATTTTATATGTTTTGCCTGTTTACGTGTTTATATTTTCACTGGTTATTCGATTTGTTATCAAATCCGCACGATTCATATTGCTATCTCATCTCGAATCAATTCCCAGCTAAAGCGAATCTAGACGATATTATTATGTTATACGACTAAGATAGACGATATGATATGATGTTACTCGATATGCCATACGAACGACACTCGACTTGTAATGATAGGTTTCTGTTTTCTGACTGCCTCTGTGCTAAATGCGTATATGTTTAGGTGTTCTGTGCTCTACTTGTTTATGTGTTTCTGTGATTATGTGCATTCTGTGTTTTGTGCCTATTTGATATGTGATATACGCTTCGGCGTGATTCTAAGCTTTAGTAATCTAGACGTGTGAGGTGAGATTCGGATTCGTTGTGTTGAGCCCTGTGGCGATGTCTATTGCAGACCATGTCGTCATCATCTATGTCTCGCCAACGTCTTACCCGTCAGGAGAAGAGAGACCGACGTCTTGCTGCGATCATCTCCAAAACTGTAGCAAAAGCAGTAAGCGAGGTATATGAGAACGCGAGCAAATCGTCCGAGGAATCTCGAGCCGATGTTTCCAAAGATTCCAACAAGACTGCTTTTAGCTTTAAGCAATTCAAAGCGTGTGGGCCAAAGGAGTTCACCGGTGAGGATGGCCCTACAGCCATGTTTCATTGGTTCGACTCGGTGGAAGTCACCCTCCGACAAAGCGGATGCCCTGAACACCTCCGTACTCTCAACGCTACTGGCGTCTTCCAGTCTCGTGCTTTGGACTGATGGACCGCAGAGCGAAACAAGCACGGGAACGACGCAGCCTACGAGCTGACGTGGGAGGAACTGAAAGCAATCATGATCGACGAGTTTTGTCCTCCCCACGAACGCCAAAAGCTGGAGGATGAATTTTGGGTCATCAAGCAGAAGGAAGGAGACAATGCTGGTCTCACCGCTCGCTTCAAGCAGTTGAGCACCATCTGTCCCGATCAGGTCAAGACTCCGGAAATGACCATCAAGAAATACATCCGCGCTCTTCCCGACTGTGTAGCGGATTTTGTTCAAGCCTCTAAGCCAGCATCAATCGAGGAGACTTACCTTCTTGCCGCTGAGATTAACGACAAGCGGGTGAAGTCTGGGTTTTGGGATAAGCAAGCCAAGTCTCTGCATCAAGTCACAACAGCATCAACCGACAACACCACTGCTCAAACCTCCAAGTCTTCAAGAAGGAGGAAGAAGAACAAGAGTTGCGCTGCCGCAAGCACTGCTGCTCCTCTTCAGTCTGTACCAGTTCAGCAGCAGCAACCACAGCGCTCAGCCCCAGTGATCAATGCACCGCCAGCAAAGCGTGCATATACCGGCCCCCATCCACTCTGCCCAACGTGTTCTTACCACCATCCAGTGGGTGTGGCTTGCCGATTCTGCGCTCACTGCAATCTCTATGGGCATTTCACTGCGAGCTGTCGCTATGGTCCCCGTCAAGCTCAAGCTCAAGCCGCTGTTAATCAGGCTCTACTCCCTGCCCCACAAGGTCAACCAGCAGCTCAAGCCCCAGCAACCAATGTTCGGACCTTCTTTGCATGTGGTGACCCTAACCACTTTGCAAACCGGTGCCCGAACAGGGTAGTCAAGCAAGAGCCCCAACAGCCCCAACAACAACAACAGCAGCCTCAGCAACCACAGCAAGCAGCCCACGCCAGAACCTTCAACATCAATGCACGTCAGGCTCAAGCTGACAACAACGTGGTCAATGGTACGTTCCTTGTGAATGGTATATATGCATCATGTTTGTTTGATACTGGAGCCGATAACTGCTTTGTGTCGTTTGAATTCGAGAAGCTCCTTAGTCGTAAGCGCTCTTATCTCCCGTCGTCATTCGAAGTCGAAGTCGCTACTGGAAGAACCATCGCTGTTAATTCCGTGCTCCGTGATTGTACTCTCGAACTCAACAATCACATCTTCCCTATCAACCTTATTCCAATGCAACTCGGAAGTTTCGACGTCATAGTAGGCATGGACTTTCTTCGCGAAAACCATGCTGAAGTTGTGTGCTTTGATAAAATGATTCGATTCGTGCTCGCCAGTGGTGATATTCTATGTGCTTATGGTGAAACTGCTACGAAAGGTCTCAAGCTCATGTCGTGTCTTCAAGCCAGCAAGTATCTCCGCAAGGGATATCGAGCATTCTTGGCCAATATTGTAGTAGCGGAGGAGGGAAAGAAAAGGAAAGTGGAAGTCAAAGATGTTCCAGTGGTCCGAGAGTTTCCTCAGGTGTTCCCTGATGATCTCCCCGGATTACCTCCAAGTCGTGATATCGACTTTCGAATCGACCTTATTCCTGGAGCTAACCCTGTTGCCAAAGCCCCTTACCGACTCGCTCCCTCTGAAATGCGCGAGCTATCGAACCAACTCCAGGAATTACTTGAAAAAGGCTTTATTCGCCCGAGCACTTCTCCTTGGGGCGCGCCAGTCCTTTTCGTCAAAAAAAAGGATGGGTCGTTCCGGATGTGCATCGACTATCGGGAGTTGAATAAGCTAACCATCAAGAACCGATACCCCTTGCCCCGAATCGACGATTTGTTTGACCAGTTACAAGGTGCTCAGTGCTTCTCAAAGATCGATCGACGCTCAGGTTATCATCAGTTGCGGATTCAGGAGGAAGACATACCTAAAACCGCTTTTCGAACCCGCTATGGCCATTACGAATTCGTTGTTATGCCTTTTAGTTTGACGAACGCACCCGCGGTTTTCATGGATCTAATGAATCGCGTGTGTAAGCCCTTCCTAGACCGTTTCGTCATCGTGTTCATCGACGATGTCTTGATTTATTCCAAGTCGAAAGCCGAACATGCGCAACATCTACGTTTGGTTCTCGAGTTACTTCAGGGGAATCAACTCTACGCCAAGTTCTCCAAGTGCGAATTTTGGTTAGAGGAGGTTCAATTTCTGGGTCACATCGTGAATAGTCAGGGTATACACGTCGATCCCGCGAAGATTGAAGTAATTAAAAGTTGGATTACCCCTAAGAACCCGTCCGAAGTTCGTTCATTTCTCGGACTAGCGGGTTATTACCGACGATTCATCGAAGGATTCTCCAAAATCGCCGTGCCGCTTACCGCTCTTACTCATAAGGACAAGCCTTTTGTGTGGGGAACCGCGCAGGAGACTGCCTTTCAAACCCTCAAACATATGCTGTGCCATGCACCGATTCTTACACTGCCCGACGGAAGCAATGACTTCGTTGTCTATTGTGATGCTTCAAACCTTGGCCTTGGCTGTGTCCTCATGCAACGAGAAAAGGTTATAGCCTATGCATCTCGACAGCTCAAAATCCACGAGAAGAACTATACAACCCATGACCTCGAGCTAGGCGCAGTTGTCTTTGCATTAAAGATTTGGCGACACTACCTGTATGGTACCAAGTGTACGATCTTCACCGATCACAGGAGTTTACAACATATCTTTGACCAGAGAGAACTCAACATGCGTCAACGCCGATGGGTAGAACTCCTCAACGATTACGACTGTGAGATCCGTTATCACCCAGGCAAGGCTAATGTAGTTGCCGACGCGCTCAGCAGAAAGAATTACGTGTTTGGTGTCCGGAACATCCAAGCACAGTATAACCTCGAAACTCTCATCCGTGAAGCCCAACATGCTTGCTTTAATGAGCGTACATTGAAGAAAGAGAGAATCTATCACGATGGAACTCATCTTATAAGCAAAGCCAATGAGATATTCTACTATCTAGACCGAATCTGGATCCCGAGGAGGACCGATTTGCGGAAGATTATCATGGATGAAGCTCACAAATCCCGATACTCCATTCATCCCGGTGCTGAGAAGATGTACCAGGATCTTCGCTACAAGTACTGGTGGCCGGGGATGAAACGGGATATCGCTCTTTATGTTGGTAGCTGCTTGACCTGTGCAAGAGTTAAGGCTGAACATCAAAGACCATCCGGCTTACTCGAACAACCGTCGATACCTATATAGAAGTGGGAGAGCATAGCTATGGATTTCGTAACTAAGCTCCCGACCACGCCATCAGGTCACGACAGTATTTGGGTTATAGTCGACCGTCTAACCAAATCAGCCCACTTCCTGCCGATACGAGAAGATTATAAGGTGGCCAAACTAGCCCAAATCTACACCGACGAGATCATTCGAAATCATGGTACGCCTCGAGACATCATCTCTGACCGTGACGCTCGGTTTACTTCGAGATTTTGGGAAACATTTCAAGCGGCTCTTGGTACGACGCTGAACTTGAGTACCGCATTCCATCCACAAACCGACAGACAGACTGAAAGAACGATCCGTACTCTTGAAGACATGCTCCGTGCGTGTGTTATTGATTTTGGTGGTAGTTGGAGCAAACACCTGCCATTGGTCGAATTCTCGTACAACAATAGCTACCATTCCAGCATCCAGATGGCACCATTCGAAGCCTTGTATGGTAGGAGATGTCGTTCGCCTATTGTGTGGCACGAGATCGGTCATTCCTAGTTAACCGGTCCCGAGATTCTACAAGAAACAATTGACAAAATCCACCAGATAAGAGACAACTTGGTGAAAGCTCGGGAAAGACAGAAAAGTTACGCCGATAACAGACCAAGCCCCTGGAATTTGAAGTTGGTGACTACGTACTCCTAAAGGTATCACCTTGGAAGGGTGTAGTCCGATTCGGCAAGAAACGGAAACTCGCGCCTCGATATGTTGGACCTTTTAGGATTCTGGAAAGGATCGGAAAAGTCGCCTACAGACTCGATTTACCGGAGGAACTCAGTAACGTCCACCCGACTTTCCATGTGTCAAACCTTCGAAAGTGTTTAGCGGATCACGACGCGATCATACCGCTTGACGATCTTCAGGTCGACGAAACGTTACACTTCGTGGAAAAGCCTGTCGAAATCATGGATCGCCAGACCAAGCAACTCAGACGCTCTCGCATTCCAATCGTGAAGGTCCGATGGAAAGGTAAACGAGGCGCGGAGTTCACTTGGGAACTTGAAAGCGACATGAAGGCCAAGTACCCGTAGTTGTTCAGATAGATCTGAAGCATCAAATTGGTAAAAATCAAGGCGATGTACGGCTCTCAGCCTAATTTCGGGACGAAATTCCCTAAACAAGGGGAGGCTGTAACACCCCGTATTTTTCCAGATGTCAAAGTCAAAATCAAAGTCAAATGTTGACTGTTATTGGAATTAAGGTTATTTTAATTTTTATTTTTTTATTATGTGGAGTAAGTGTTGTGTAATCAAATTAATCGATCGATAATCTAACTACGAACCGACGACCGACTGTGAATAATAGGAAGTAACAATGCCATAAAGTTAATCAATCAACAATCAAGCTAATCAAATCAATCATCGAACTCGAATACGGAAGTTTTTTGGTGCTTTATACGTGTGTGTGCGCCTTACGTGTTACTTGTGCATGTTTATTTTACGATGTTATGTGTGGTGAATCAATCGAATCAAATCGAAACTCGAAGGATAATCAAACTCAATCGAAATCGAAACCGAATTGTGAAATTAGGATGCTTATATGTTAGATATAGTGGTTAGGACTGAAAGTAATTTGATTAGGAACTCTATCGTACTCAAATCATCGTTCATCGGAATCGAAATACCAAAAATCGTCGCGAAACTCTCAAAAAGGAACTCCCTGATCGAACAGGACCACTGATCGAACAGGCTAGCCGATCGAACATGCTGTTCGATCGAGCAGCCCACTCGACCAGGAATCCTGGCCGATCGGTTGAGCCTTTCCTCTTTTGGAAGCCTATAAATAGGGCTGTCATTGTCATCTTTACCACTTTTGGAAAGCTCTGACCGACCAGCCCTTGTTCTTCATTATTTCTCAGATTTCTCTCCGATCCGGTAAGTTTTCACTCCGATTCTTGTACGATCTTGTTCATTTAATGATTCTACATCTTTCCATCTTTCAAAACTTGGATTCTAACCATGAAATCACCAAGATCTAGGCGTTCTTGGGTGATGTCATCATGGTGTTCTTCAAGAACACCAAGTTTTGGCATCATTCCACCATGATTAACTTAGATCTAGCCGATTTCCACATAAACAACCTAAAATCTACCAAAGATCTTAACATTTCACGGTGGAAAAGGATTGAAAGACGGATTTTCAGCTATCTTTCAACTCTTTTACACTCAACCGGTGAAAACGGAGCTTGAACCAACTTACAAATCATCCTAAACAAACACATGGTTCAAGATTCGGATTCTACCTATGAGGTTCATCAATTTCGGGTTAAACGTTAAACTGAGATTCTGAACCGTTCATTGACCGGACTTGGGTGATTCCTGCCCGAACCAGTGAACCAAGTAAGGACTTATGTTTTATGGTTCAACTCGTTATCAAACTACCTCAAAATCACATCAAGTTAATCAAACAACCAAGTGCTAGAAGATAGGCTAACCAGGTCAGAAATGTTGGCCGAACGGTTAGGCTGTCCGAACGGACAGCCCAACCGAACGGACTACCCAGCCGATCGACCGGGCCAGCCGATCGGCTAACACATGGCCCCACAATTTCACAAAGTGTAGTATTGGCGAAGTGATGTTCGATCGACTACGCCACTCGATTGTAACATTACTCATCGAATCATGATATACTATACTTCAACACTTAACCAATTTTCGAAACATTGGAATGTCACCCGATCGAGCATGCCACTCGATCGAGTGACACACTGCCAGTTGATTACACTGAGGTGACTAACCGATCGGTTGGGCTAACCGATCGAACGGTCCGTTCGATCGACCGACTCGAAAGGTAAGAACACTTCGATGTTTTCAAATGCTGCAACTAAAACTTCAAAAGATCAAACCATCATACACAAACACATCCTTTCCTAAAGGAAGAAACAATCCACTCGAAAGGACCAGCCGATCGAATGGGAATGTTCAAACGGACTTTTAAGCCGAACGAACAGCCCGTCCGATCGAACCAGCTGTCCGATCGACCGGCCCAATCGATCCATCATCACTTGTTTGCATTTCCGCGTTACTCATCGTTATGCTATCGAACTATTCAGGCTAACTTACTCTCAGCGCTCCCTTCAATCCATACCAAATCACTGTGAGTATACTCGATCCCTTTTTGCTTTTAGCACTTTTGGGTGTTACATACGTTATCTATCAAAATCACAATCAAACACGAACTATTTGAACGCTAACCTAATCGCATGTGCTACTTGACTAAATGATTGCTGTTTATTATGTTTACACGTGGAGTGCTATCTACCTGATTTAGCAACATAGTACTATAATTTGGACTCAGCACCCGTTCCCACGGGGGTTGCTAAGGACAATTACTTGCATGGATTACGGTGGTAATCATGTATTGCGAACTGTCTCGGACAGTCAACCCGCAGTCGTTGGTACCGATGGTCCCATGTTGATAATTTACATGCATTGTTTTCCTCTGTGTACGTGCCTGGTTATGCGTAAACTATTCAAACTCTATATGCTAGTATCAAACTTGTGTACTCACCTTTACATTTTATGTATTGACTTTGTTTTAACGTATGTGACAGGTGTTTAAGGTGTTAGCTAGCTAGGGAAGCGAGGCATAAATAAGTTTCTAGAAGCCCCCAACAGTTAGTTGTCGGCCCTGAACAAGCTCCTGGGTCATAGTTATCTGTAGATCTTGTCCACTGGCACTATAGCCAGAGGAGTCAACAGAACAGGGGTCTAGAAGCAGATAAACAACTTTTTGTAATAATATTTGAATCTGAGTTGTCGGAACAGTGACATTTGTTTGGATGTTTTCTGTAATAACTTGTTATTTAATTTAGGATATGGTATGGGACGTATCATTTAAACTGAATTTGTATGATAGTTGTTGTGGAAACTTCTGGACAATCTGTTTCGCTCAGTGCCGCGCCCCGATGATTCCGCCATCGGTTGGGGTGTGACAGCAGCCTTGGTATCTCATGTAGAAAAATGTCTACTTTAAAACGAAAGTTGGTTAGTAGGTGTAACATGCCGACTACTTATGGGCTGTGATAAGCTGTAGGTTTCAAGTATCGTGCAGAAAAAAAATGACATTTTAAAACATAAGTTGCTTAGTAAACTTAAAATGAAGGTTCAAGAACATAACTGTTAGATTTATTAAACTAGTTATGTTTATGTTATTATGTTCTATTCGGATATACATATATTTAGAAACACTTATTAAGTTAGTTAATGATAAGTGTATGTAATAATCAAGGGATAAGCGGGAAAGCTTTTCAAATAACTGTCAAAGACAGTTACCCGCCAATTCCCGAACCGCCAAAACTTATATGTATAAATTGATGTCACCGGAAACCATTTCCGGTACCAAGACATTTCCTTATTCAATATCGATCTGTCCACCTTTATCCTATATCTTGATTTCATCACAAACACATTATGCAAATCCAATTCGGTTCATTATCAAATATGTATTCGAATGATGTTAATACTTCCGCTGCAAATTCAAGTTCTGATCCCCAACATAGTGGTATCAGAGCGGTGTTGGGGAAGATGAACAAAACCGAAATTAAACCCAGTTCCACGTTACTCCCTTGTCAACACTGCATTGATAGACAATATAATTAGTTATTTACCATATCTTTATATTGTTCATTCTTGTGGTGCTTAAGTGTAATATCTTGTTCTATATATAGGACCCCTATGTAATCTCTTATCATTAAATCAATAATATAGTAATCTTTGAGAGTTAATATGGTATCACAGCCATCTCTCTAATCCCTCAACCTCCTCTGCCTCAGCCGGCCCTAACCCTACAGCCAACCCTATTTTCTTCTTCTTCCTTTTCTGATAATCCCCTACAGCACATCTCGCCCTGCCTTTTTTTTAATGGCAATGATTTCTGCATTTACAATTGCTGAGAAAACAGCACACAACTCACACAAGTTTGCCTTCAAGCTTACTCCTACAAACTATGGTTTCTGGAAGGCCATGATTCATCCCTTCCTAATAACCAACAACTTATACGGTTATGTTGATGGTACAATCCCCTGCCCACCACCCAAAACCGCTGCCACCACAGACACAACCTCTATGGACAACCCGAGTTATCCGCACTGGATTGGAAATGATGCCCATGTGCGCATGGTCATCATCTCCACGATTTCAGAATCTTCTTTTCAACATGTTCAGGGTGACACTTCTCGGGAACTTTGGCTTTCCCTGGAACGTGCTTATGCACCAAACAACTCATCAAGGGAATACACTCTAAAAACACAGCTTTTAAAACTAGAGATGAAGGCTGATGAAACCTCAGCAACCTATCTAACCCGTGCACAGGAATACGCTACAGCCCTAGCCAACATTGGTGAGCCATTTAAAGATAAAGACTTAACCATGCTGACCATCTCAGGGCTGCGTAGTGAATATGATGGGCTGAAAGCCAATCTTATTGCTCGTCAGCCACCCATTACCTTCAATGAATGAATTGCATGGTCTCCTTAGTGACCATGAGTTCATGCTTCACCGAAACCTTCCCACCACACCTCAGGCCTTCATGGCCTCCTCAACACTTCCAAACACGGCTGGCCTGCTGCCTACTCCCCAGCCTAACCCCTCTTCTGCTGCCATACTCACCTTACTGCAACAGCAGGCTGCCCAACTTGGTTACCAGCTTAACCCAATAATCTCCCAAAACAGCAACCAACCTCAGGCCTATTATTCTGCTCGTTCACAAAATTATTCCCGATGCAGGGGCTGTGGTAACTCTGGTAACACTTCACGCGGTGCACATACTAGGGGTCGCGATGACTCCCGTTGGAACAGTGGACAGAATCAGAACCGCACCCAACAATTTGCCTGGGCATCGACACAAAACATGGTATATGGTCATTGCAACCGATGTGGTACAGGACACATCCCTGCGCAATGCCCCAATGCTTCTTCAGTCCGTGAAGCTTCACAGGCGAACTATACAGCCTTCTCTGACACCGGGTCTGTAACTGGCTCCCTTATCTTTGAGAGTTAATATGCATGAATGAAGCAAAAGACAAAACCAAACGAAATCAGAGAGAAAAGACATGTTACTATTGTCACCAACCAGGATATCAGATTCACGCGTGTAAAAGGAAAGAAACCGATGAAGCGACACAGTTGATACGGCAAGCAGTAAATGAAGGAATACAGAGACAAGAAGGAGAGGTTAACAATCATCAGGAAATGATTGTTGTCGGTACCGAAGGAGGGCTATGGAATGACATTTGGTACGTAAGTTCTGTATTTAAACATCATATTGCCGGGAACTTGAACGTGTTTAAACGAATTAAACACTTCATTGGGGTTGATACACGCACTGGTGAACATAATTTCTTGTTCACACGGGGGGTTGGATCAATAGAAATAAAAACCGGTAATGAAAACATGAGAATTCAAAGCGTCTTTTATTCACCGCAACTCGATCGGAATGTATTGGGTTTAGATCAATTGACGCTGCAAGGATTTACGGTCAAAAAGGCCGGTGATACTTGTAGGATTTATCCAATGTTTTCTTGTCCGGTGAATAACTTGTTCAATGAAGCGAGTGGGGTGACAAGAGAAGAGGAGATTGGATTACAGGAAAAACAAAAGATAATTGGAGAAAGTGTTCTTGATGAAGAATTCAAGCAACGTTATTGGAATTCCTACTTTGAAGAACTTCATTTGTCTTCACAAGAGACAGATTGGAGTATCATGATTGTTAACGCTATGGAGTTCAAAGAATTCGAAGACTGCAGAGCCTTCATGAATCTATTGGATGATCGAGACTTTGTTCTCAAGTATAAACATATACTTGATTCAAAGTTTGAGGAATTGGTCAAATGGTTCTTAGTCGATTACATGGAAATAAAAACTAGACCGGTTCCGCCAATAGCTTCATATATGAGGAAGGTTAATCTGCTGAGTTTGTATCTACTCGTGGCCATGGACGGAGTTTATCGAAATGTAACAACAGAGAACATATGGCCTGCAATAGCCAAGGATATGGGTTTCAATTATGAAGACGGTGACTACATGAGAGTCACATATGCTGCATATCTTGATGTCCTAGAATATTACTACAATTTCAAGCAGGTTCAAAAGGAAATGCAGGGCAAGAAGACTATTTTGGAAGAAGGATCGTCCATCGGTGGTCGTCAAGAAAGTTCAAAGAATGCAGGAGTTACTAAACAAGATTCTGCCGAGATGGAACCAGTTGCCTTATTTGCAGGTGTTGATGATGAAGACTGGAATAAAGGAAAACGAAGGAAGTGTTTTAATTTCAACTATGCAAAATGGGCAATGGATGAAGCAAATCGGAGCGTACTGGATCAAGCTCGTAAACATAACCTAGTTTAAGGGGGGGTTATGTTAGATTTATTAAACTAGTTATGTTTATGTTATTATGTTCTATTCGGATATACATATATTTAGAAACACTTATTAAGTTAGTTAATGATAAGTTTATGTAATAATCAAGGGATAAGCAGGAAAGCTTTTCAAATAACTGTCAAAGACAGTTACCTGCCAATTCCCAAACCGCCAAAACTTATATGTATAAATTGATGTCACCGGAAACAATTTCCGGTACCAAGACATTTCCTTATTCAATATCGATCTGTCCACCTTTGTCCTATATCTTGATTTCATCAAGAACACATTATGCAAATCCAATTCGGTTCATTATCAAATATGTATTCGAATGATGTTAATACTTCCGCTGCAAATTCAAGTTCTGATCCCTAACAATAACTACCTAATGCTTGGCTGTTAGGTGCAGTCTTCTGGTCCCGTGTGAAATACATGAAATTCTAAAACAAAATTCGATTAATAAATTGAAAGGGTAGTTATATTTGAAAACATACCTGACTAGTGTTGGGTTATGAGCTTGAGTCTTCAATAAAAGGACCCGTGTTTAATTATAAAGCTTGGATCAATTTAGATATGCTTGAATAAACAATATACGAATATGAGTATACACATGAATGTGCAGGGACTCACTTGGTGAAACAGAGATACAAAGAACCACACACTAATATTCTATTTCACACACTTACAAATGTTGTCGTTAATGGGCATTTGTACCCTTACATGAAACGTTTAAATAACCATTAAACTAAATGACACAACCTAAACCAATCAGCACAATAATACAAACAGACACACTTTCTTTTAAGCACAGTTTGACTTCTAATTACATCAAATTTCTTGATTATAAATATTCCAACATTCAAATCTCATGAAGACCCTAAAATTTTAAAATGGCAGTCGATAGTAAACTGAAAAGGAAGTAATATTTGAGAACATACCTCACTGGCTCACTAGTGCTAGGCTGTGAGTCTTTGGGTCTCGTGTAGAAAAAACAGAATTTTTGAAAGGAAGTCGGTTAGTAACTAAAAATGAAATAATAAATGGGAACATACCTCACTAGTGTTGGGTTGTGAGTTGCTGTCTTAGAGTCTCATGTAGAAAAACCTGACATTTTAAAACCAAAATCAGTTTGCAAACTGAAAATGAAGTGATATTCAAGAACATACCTAATTAGTGCTGAGACGTGAGATGTGGTCTTCGGGTCTTGAGTAAAAAATCCGAAACTATAACACAGAAGTGGTTAGTAAAATGAAAAAGATACAAGATTCCAGAAATTTAAAAATAGATGCCAGTTGATAAGGAAATAACATTGAGAGCACACGTGACTAGTGATGGGCTGTGAGTAGCAGTCTTCAGGTCCCTGTAGAAAAACATGAAATTTTGAAATGGAAATTGGTTAGTAAACTGAAAAGGAAGTAAGAATCATGAGCATACGTGACTAGTGTTACGCTGTGGGCTGTAATTATTGAGTCTTGTATAGAAAAATGTGAAATTTTAAAGCAGACAACGGTTAGTAAAACTGAAAAGGAAGAATAATTCCAGAAAATACCTGACTATTTCTGGGTTGTGAGCTGCAAAGGATTAGGTTATGCAGGATAACTACATTTGTGTCAGCTCCTGCATCCAGAATATAGAACCCACATCAGAAAGTCAAAACGGTTTGTACACGCCACATCAGAAAAAAAGTCAATGTAGTCAGCAATACAATTTTTAAAACCCTTTTAAAATATAACACAACCCAAATCAGCTCGTTCCAAAGAATTTTTTTAATTGCCATCTCTAAATACACATACAATCAAGCATTGAGAAAGGTATATGTAATTCTTTTTAAAATAGCTACATATAGAACTATGGGTAAGATGTAAAATAGCTACATATAGAACTATGGGTAAGATGTAACCTCAAAGATATTATGAAAGCATCGTTATAGATACTACTACTTAAATTAAATGATGACCACAGTTTGCTGCATCATTTGTATATAAGTACTTATTATCAAGTCTCTACTTTGCTAATGCAACCTATTCTAATAAAAAAAATTAAATTTAAAACTAATTACACGTTGAATGTTACTTGAATGCTAGGGACGGATCAGAAGTCAATCAGTCGGATAAAAAGACAAATTAATTACATGAGTCCTTGTGAAGGAAGTAGCTCTGAAACATAATACCAATCACCAGTGCTGCCTATATGAATCTGGCACCGGTTTCTGTCACATTGAACTATTCAGTTTCTAAAACAGCAATGAGAACAACGAACAAGTACAAACATAGAGATTATAAAGAACACCGAAACAAGTTTCATAAGAACTTCAGAAATCAAACAGAGGAAATGAAAACAGAAACAACATTTAAGAAAACAAAAAAAGAATATATGTGATCAAAAAATCAAACAGAAGCAACTTTCAGAATAACTAGAAATCAAAGATCTTTCTAGACAATTTGATTGATGTGTGTTCATGTGTTGGACCGTCTTAAAATGTTTAAGCAGATCATAACCTAATTGGGTTGATAGCAAGTTATATAAGTCGCTCATGAATCAAAGTCCAAACTTATTAAATCAGTGGTGAGTTTCTAACACGGAGGTACCACAGGGAAAGGATCAAATACAAAACCTTCTTAACCTAGGAAGTGTAGGAAACCGGGTCAAACAAACTCCGATTGATCTCGTTCCAGTAGCGTTGGAACCGTCTCGTCGAATCTTGTTCAACTATATATAGTGTTTAGCTTTTAGGGTTTAGAGTTTAACTTTTCGGTTTTAGCTTTAGGGATTAGCTTTAGGGTTCAGTGTTTAGGGTTTAGCCTTAGGGTTTTGCTTAGGGTTGTTTCGATTTTAGATTTTAGAATTATGGTTTGGGATTTAGCTTTAGGGTTTAGGGTTAAAGGGTTTTGGTTTCTGGTTAGGTTTCGAAGAGGTGGTTCCAACGCCGCTGCAATGAGCTCCACCAGAGTTCGTTTGACCCACTTTCCTACACTTCCTATGTTAAGGACATTTTGTACCGGATCTTTACCCAGGTACTACACTAATCAAGCATAAGTTAAAGAAAGCTATTGCAGTGTACAAGGTCGTATATCAATTACTAATCCAATAGAAAATTAAACATAAATCAATAAATTTGATATGCTGTAAACATAAAAGGAAGTAAGATTCGAGAACATATCTGACTAATGCTGAAGTATGAGCGGCCGTCTTAGGGTCTCGTGTATAAAAACTTTACATAATAAATTTGAAATAACAATCATGAGCATACATTGCTAGTGCTAGGCTGTGAGCTGCAGTCTTCGAGTCTCATGTAGAAAAATGTGACACTTAAAACAGATGAGGGTAAGTAAAACTGAAAAAATGTAAGATTCCAGAACATACCTCGATAGTGTTAGGCTGTGAGCAGCTACCTTTGAGTCTCGTGAAGAAGAACCTGAGATTATAAAGAGTAGTCGTTTAGTAAACCTGCAAACCTGTTTTTTATCTAGCATTCTGGTCTCATGTAAAATTCATGAAATTCTAAAACGAAAGTCGAAAACATATCTAACTGGTGCTGGGCTATGAGCCAGAGTCTTCAAGTCTCGTGAAGAACCTAAAAGTTTAAACTTGAAGGCAACGGAAAACTGAAAAAAGTACCATTCGAGACCATACCTCACTAGTGCTAGGCTGTGAGTTGCGTCTAATGAAAGCTCTTCTTCTTCAAACCTCCTCATATAATGCTAGTACAATTCACGTGTGTTGTGTAATAATATAATGCTAGGATCTAGGGGCCGCAGACAGAGAATCATGACACTAACCTAGCATGAAACAGGTTAGAGTTGGGGATAAATGGGTAGCATGAAACATGTTAGAGTTGGAGATAAATGGGTTTGGGTAATACACAGGCATTCACGTCAACATGACTAACTGTCTAGTTATTTGTGTCGACCTGCCGAATTTTTAGCAGAAATAGGTGGTCTACAAAAAAAAGAGTGTAATTAGGTGAATTTGAAAAATGTTTTCAGATGTAGGTAAGTTGTGGAATGAATTCGCGACCTTCAACCCAATTTCTGCAAAAAAACAGAACTTCCTGCAAAAGCTGACATTCTCTTACAAGGTCTCAGTTTGAAACAGCGACCTTGTGAAGGTCGTTGTTTGAAGTCACAAGCTTTAACAAGGTCGCGAATTGAACTTCCAATCTTGTACAAGGTCGCAGATTCATATCCCAAGCTTCCTAAAGGTCGCGAATTGATGTCCAAACCTTGTTCAAGGTCGCAGATTGAAGTTCCAAGCATGTATAAGGTCGCGGATCCATATCCCAATCTTAATAAAGGTCGCGAATTGATGTCCAAACCTTGTTAAAGGTCTCTGTTTTGTCTCACAAGCTTATTAAAGGTCGCAGATTTGAACCACAAGCTTAATGTTTTGTCTCGCAACTTTAATAAAGCATGGCAGATTCTTTTTGAATATGGACAAAACTTGCAGAATTTATTAAGCTTTTCGGATGGTAGTGTATAGGTGCATGTTTGAGGTTTTTGTCCATTTGTTGCATGAAATGTGAGTGGTAAATGTGTTGGTGATATGACTTGACCCTAGCTCTCACATGATAAGAAATAAAACCTGCTACTTTGAATAGTTGTGTGTAAGAGAATCCAACTGTAGTGTAAGAAAATTTTCTGCAAACACCATGAATTCGAAAATGAGGCACCTGGTGAAGTATTTACATATGAACATAAAGCAAAGGAGTTGGGCTACATTTTCAATATCAAAGTCAATCCTTTCATTAACGAAAAAAATTCAGTCAAGTTTTATAAGCCGAAGATGAATTTTGAATGTCATCCTGGTCCGATGAATGCATCGGTGTTGTTCTTGGGCAACAATCACCGTGCGTTTGAGGTGTTTAAAAATCCAACACCGTATGATAACCCATTAGATATTAGACGATCAGATCGAACGTTCTGGCAACATATCAAAGAAAATCCGGTTAGTGGAAGGGTAGAAGCTTTAATACATGCAGCAGGTTTCAGCGGGATACTGCAATGTGGGTACAAGTATGTTGACCACGCGTTAATAACTGCGTTGGTTGAGAGATGGAGGCCAGAAACTCACACGTTTCACCTTCCTTTTGGAGAAACGACCGTGACATTACAGGATGTCAACGTGTTGTGGGGGCTACCGATAGATGGGTTGCCTATTTCTGGGGCTGACACTGGTATGTCAATGTATACTGTACGCGACAAGTGTCAAACGGTGTTGGGGTTTACCCCTGAAGAAGCTGTTGTGAAGGGCAAAAGGGTTAGGTCCTCCCGAGTTTTAGCACAAATAACGTCATCCAATTTTTCTGAAAATGAAGCATCAGATGAAGATTGCATTTTTCGTGCACGTCAAATAATATTTTATTTGATAGGGTGCACAATCTTTCCTGATAATGCAAACAACCTGATTGATGTCAAATTTTTAGATTTTCTGGTAGACTTGCCCGCATGTTCGGGATATAGTTGGGGAGGTGCTGTGTTAGCTCTCCTTTACAAAAACCTTTGTAATGCTACAACACCTAATGCTATAGCCATTACTGGCCCAGTTGCGCTTCTACAAGTGTGGGCTTGGGAGAGGTTTCGCTGTTTTGCTCCTGCTGTTGCCCGGTTCCAGTACAATGCCCCGTTAGCTGCTCGGTAGTGTGAATTGGAAATAACTAAATTTATTATTTTGTATATATATACCTGACTTATGTTATTTTTTTTTAATTTATCCTTTTAGGTGGAAGGGCAGCTTAACGTGTACAGATGTTTCCACACATTGCCTGAGAACATATAGATCTCAGCTGCAATCAATGACCGAGGCAACGGTATGGTTGTTAGTTGTTGACAACCATAATAAGCTTGTGAGACAAATCTGCGACCTTTATTAAGCTTGTGGTTCAAATCTGCGACCTTTAATAAGCTTGTGAGACAAAACAGAGACCTTTAACAAGGTTTGGACATCAATTCGCGACCTTTAATAAAATTGGGATATGGATCCGCGACCTTATACATGCTTGGAACTTGAATCCGCAACCTTTAACAAGCTTGGGAGTTGAAATAGCGACCTTTAGGAAGCTTGGGATATGAATCTGCGACCTTGTACAAGATTGGAAGTTCAATTCGCGACCTTGTTAAAGCTTGTGACTTCAAACAGCGACCTTCACAAGGTCGCTGTTTCAAACTGAGACCTTGTAAGAGAATGTCAGCTTTTGCAGGAAGTTCTGTTTTTTTGCAGAAATGGGGTTGAAGGTCGCGAATTCATGTCACAACTTACCTATTTCTGAAAACATTTTTCAAATTCACCTAATTACACTCTTTTTTTTTGTAGACCACCTATTTCTGCTAAAAATTCCGACCTGCCAACCTGCTTTCAACCTGCAAACCTGTTTTTTATCTAGCTTTTATGTTTTTTTACTGACCCACCAACCCATGTTTCAGGTTACCCATAGTGTGGCACATCCGGTTAGGGTCTGGACGAATTGGGTTATATGAACCTGGTAACCATTTAAAGTTCAATGCATGAAATATTAAATAAGCACTAAAATTTTAACACAAATAAACCAAAATAAAAAGACAGAGAACATGACACTTATGCACTAAGAGCTCCACCACCCTTTGCATGACCATCCATTTTTGTACCCATAACAGCTCCAACAAAACTCTGCTAAAATGCTTGAGCATGGTCAAATGCCGCTTAACCAATCTTTAGGGTCTCATGTAGAAAAAACATAAATTTTAAAACGGAAATCGGTTAGTAAACATAAAAAGAAGTAAGATTCAAGAACATATCTGACAATTCACAAAGTGTGAGCTGCCGTCTTAGGGTCTCGTGTAGCAAAACTTGACATAATAAAATGAAAGCCGATCAGTAAATTGTTAAGGAATTAAGAATCATGAGCAAACGTGGCTAGTTTGCTACGCTGTGAGCTCCAGTCTTTAAGTCTCATGTAGAAAAGTCTTTAAGTCTCATGTAGAAAATTGTGAAACTTAAAACAGAGGACTGTTAGTAAAACTAAAAAAAATGGATTCGAGAACATACCTCAATAGTGTTAGGTTGTGAGCAGCGGTCTTTGAGTCTCATGAAAAAAAAAAACTAAAATTACTAAGGTAAGTCATTTAGTAAACCGAAAAGGAAGTAAAATTCGAGAACAGAACAGACCAGATTAGTGCTGAGTTGTGAGTTGTAGTCTTCAAGTCTCTTATAGAAAAACCTGAAATTATAAACTGGTAGCTAGTCACCAAACAGAAAAAGGTGTAATATTCAAGAAGATACCTGCCTAGTGCGGGGCTGCGAATTGCAGCCTTGGGGTCTAGTGTAGAAAAATTTGTACTTTAAAACGAAAGTTGGTTAGTAAGTCACACACCAACTACATCTGGGCTGTGATAAGCTGTACGTTTCAAGTCTCATGTAGAAGAAAAAAAATGAAATTTTAAGTGCTTGGTAAACTTAAAATGAAGTAACCTAAAAGCCATCATTAACAAACCTGCAGTTGGATTGTCAATAGCAGCCCGTAAGTCCGATGTAGAAATGCCTGAAATAAAACAGAAAAGAAAGTAGAATAGTAAAACTGAAAGGAAGCATGATTCCGAAAAATACCCGACTATTTCTGGGTTGTGAGCTGCAGATGGTTGTAATGTGTTTTATTTAAGACATGCAAATCATGTAGCCGTTTTAAAGATCGAGTGTCTGCTGGTATTAACCACCACATTTTTGTAGCAAGGCTTCATGAACAACCACGGATGGTTTGATATTCTGGATCTAACAGATACGATCATCTCCAAACCTGACTCTGTGTACAGTTGAGTGAAATCCACAGGCTCATGCCTACTTGACATGATAGTTAAATCGCCAACTCTCGCAACCACCAAAAGAAAAAAAAACACCAAATGAACAATTGCAGATTACATTTGGCTCAGTGTCTTGCGAAAATCAAATTAAAAACAGCTTGTTATGACTAAGGACATCTGCAAGTGTCTGCCGCATCAATTCATTACAAGAATCCACAAAATAATGGTATTCAAATATTTACAATAATAAAGCATGATAACTAACATAATAAAAACTTACTGGTAGAAATACATTTTACTTTCTCTTGCTAGCAAGGTAATCAAGTATGACGGGCTAGTGATGAAAAAAAAAAAGCAAATTAATGAATTTTTTTGATAACCGAAACACAAAAATATAAGGCACAATAAATATCAGCAAGCACTTTTTAATCAAACTGATGCAGTTTCGCGTGCAATCAAACGGCTCAAGAACAATTAGTAACCAATGACGATAAAAACGAACCGAATGGTTCCAAGAACAATGTTCTTTCAATTCAAAATCAATCAAAAAACTGAATAACAATAACCCCTAAATCCTCTATTTATAAGATATGAATCATAATTCGAAAAGGAAACAAAATAAGATAAAATATTAAATTCAAATAAAGAGATAATTAAAGAGATCGGGTCTATCCGCATCACAAACAGTAAGGATATAAAAAAACTAAATATAATCATAGATGTGATGACTCAATAAGCAAGTTCACATCGATGCAGATTTAACCGGAGTGACTATATTTACAGCAACTATCAAATAGATAATACCCATTACCTGACCATGAACATGATCAACTGGAATGTCAAAAGGGCCCATCGATTTCCCAGAATGAAGATCACATGCAAGAACTCGATCTGTTCCTGCTTCGGTTATCAGATTAGCAACAAGTTTAGCTGCAACAGAAATCCAAAAGAAACACAACATTTCCAATATGAAATTTTGAAATGAAAATCGGTTAGTAAAAATCATGAGCATACATGAGTAACATGACTAGTGCTAGGTGTGAACTTTTAAATGGAATCGATTTGTACCTGACTAGCACGGCTGTGAACTGCAGTTTTGGGGTCTGGTGTAAAATAATATGAGATTTTGTAGAGGAAGTTAGTCAGTAAAAAAGAAGCAAATTCGAGAACATGCATGTCTGATGTCGGGCTGTGAACTGCATTATTCGGGTCACGTGTAGAATAACAGAAATTTTCAAACGCTAGTCGGTTGGCAAACGGAAAAGATAATAAGATCCTTGAACATACCTGACATGTGTTACACTGATGTTAAAACGAAAATCGGTTGGTAAACTAAATATAAAGCATTATTCGAGACTATACCTGACATGTGCTTAGATCCTAACACATTGCAGCAGTGAACTGTAATTTCAGGATCTCATGTAAAAAAAAGGATTTCATCTTCGAAAACATAGCTGCCTAGTGCGGGGCTGTGAGTTGCAGTCATGGGATCTCGTGTAGAAGAATTTGTACTTGAAAACAAAAGTAGAACATACCGATTACATCTGGGCTGTGATCAGCTGTAGTGTTGGGCCCCGTGTAAGTAAAATGAAAATTTTAATAAAGAAGTCCGTAGTAAATTTAAAAAGTAGTAAGATTCAAGAACATAACCACCTAGTGCTGGGCTGTGAGCTGCAGATTTCTGGTCTCGTGTAAAATTATATTCTTTTCGTGTAAAAATTTAATAGAGAAGTCCTTTGTAAATCTTATATTCTTTTCAGTTTACCAACCGCTTCCGTTTTATAGTTTCGGATTTTTTACACATGACCCGAAGACTGCAGCTCACATCTCAATCATTAATAACTAAATCTTCCCTAATATTTATTTATTTTTTCTTTGCAGAAACTGGAGTGTAAGTTTAGGTGTACTTCTTCAATGTCATCAGCAGAATCAATAGATTGAGAGGACATAAGTCGACTACTGTTTCAAACCAGAGGTTGTTCTTCTGCTTCTTCAACTTCATCTCGCTTCCAACCTATTGTAAGTTACAAAGAAATTATTTAACAAATAAACCAGAGCTGGCAATTTCAACCCATTAATGTATGGGTCGGTTTGGATTGTATTTTATCTCAAACAAAACAAACGGGCTGAAGAAGTCAAATAGGTTCAAAGTCATCCAATTCTATTTTTAATGCATATGTCATCCTCAATCATTTAGTTTATAGATATAGCTTAGCATTGTAATAGTATTGTCTTTCTAAAAACGAAATAATATTCAAGGACAAACGTAACTAGTGCTGAGATGTGAGCTGCAGTCTTTGGGTCTTGTATTGGGCTGCGAGTTGCAGTCTATAGATCTCGTGTATAAAAACATGAAATTTTTAAATGGAGATCGTTTAGTAAACTGAAATGGAAGTAACAATCATGAGTATAAGTGATTAGAACCTTCCGTTCTGATGGTTCCACTTCAGATCCTTGTTGGCGTAAAGCTTTCTCTTGCTCGGCAGTCTGGAAAAGACCAATGTTAAGGAGGAAGGAGAAAACATAGCAGGAGTGCTTTATCACATTATGAAAATGTTAAAAAGAAGTAAACCTTTAAAGATAGAGACTAGAGAGACTGCTTGTGGAGCACTTGGTCTCTGGGACATTTTCTGTTGCAGTCTCAGTGACATCCTCGATTCTAGGAGCATGTCTGGAACGTTCTGATTCTGTAGTGGGGCCGGGCCCATCCTTGACCTCAATGGGAATCTGTCTAACTTCTCTGGGATGGGAGATAAATGGTTCACAAATTCTGAGCCCTGCTCCGCTATCAAATATACTTCTGGTGAAGTTCGAGTCAACTTGTGGAGCAGCAACAGGCGTTTCATGACTTCTAAAACAGTAGTATAGAAAAATGTTTCAAAAGGTAAGAAGGTGAAAAAAGAAACTTGTGATTCGTGTTTCTGATTATGTGCCATATGATTCGTGGTTGGTAAACGAAAAAGAAAGTAAGATCCATTAACATACCTGGCAATTGGCATGTAGCCGCTGTGAGCGTAATTTTGAGGTCTCGTGTAGAAAGACAGAACTTTTTAAACGAAGATCGGTTAGTAAACTAAAAATGAAGTTTCAGGGTCTCTTATAAAAAACATAAATTGTAAAACTTGAAACTTATAAAAGGAAGTCAGTTGGTAAACTAAAAATGAAATAATATTCGAGAACATAGCAAAATAGTGTTAGGCTGTGAGCTGCCGTCTTAGGGTCTCGTGTAAAAAAAGTTGACATTTTTAAGCGGAAATCGGTTTGTAAACTGAAAATGAAGTAGTATTCAAAAACAAATCTGATTAGTGCTGAGATGTGACCTTCAGTCTTTGGGTCTTGTGTAAAAAAATCTGAAACTATAGAACGGAAGCAGTCAGTAAACTGAAAATATAAGATTCGAGGACATACCTCACTAGTGTTGGGCTGCGAGTTGCAGGGGGTCTCGTGTAGAAAAAACTAAACCTTAAAAACAGATGTCCGTTAGTGAACGGAATAGGAAGTAATTTTCGAGAACATATGCGACTACTGATGAGTTGTGAGTTGCAGTCTTCAGATCTCGTGTAGAAAAAAAATAATATTTTGAAATGAAGAGTAGGTACCTTGAGACATGAGGATAAGATCCAATGGTAATGTTAAACATGAATAATATGACCAAGCACAATTAAAATCTGAGATATATTGTAAATAAAACACACCTCTGCTTTCAAGCTTGGACTTTGGCCAACTGTCCTCCAATTGCTACACAGTAAAAATCATCATCATACTCAATAAATCCCACCAATAGGAAAGCTAAGGTAGGGTCTGAGGAGGGTAAGATGTAGACAACCTTACCTCTACCCTGTAGGAATAGAGAGGTTGCTTCCAGTGAGACCCTCGGCTCGATGGTAGTTTCGCATCAAGTCTTGGACATAAGGCACATAACACTCGGCAATTAAGACAAAGGCCAATTAGTGCATACTACACAGTAAAAATGAGAAGAAAAATATTTAACTTCGGGTTGGATAACTGGTCAAAATGGATTCGTGTCTTAATGGACATTATATACTAGCATAGATTTGTAACTACAGGGTCTGGCAATTTCCACCACCCTTTTCATGACCATCCATTTTTGTACCAATAACAGCTCCAACAACAACATTCCGCTTAAATGCTTTAGCTTTGTCAAATGCGGCTTGACCAATACTTCTATCCATTACAAATATAACAAGATGTGGTTTCTGCAGGATGACAAACACCATTCTTTGAGCAAACTCCCTTCATAACTCAAATTTAAAAAAAAAAAAAAAGTTTAAAGAACATGATAACCAATTACCGTTGCTTCAAATAGATAATACCCATTACATGACCATGAACATGATCAACTGAAATGTCAAAATAGCCCATCGATTTCCCAGAATGAAGATCACAAGCAAGAACTCGATCTGCTCCTGCTTCGGTTATCAGATTCACAACAAGTTTAGCAGTCTATTACACATAACTTTTAGCAGTAATAAGATGGAAATATGTGTCACTTATGCTAAGTCATGTTGTAAAGATTAATAGTTCTTTAATTTTGTTTAAGTATATTGTAGCTAGTCATTCGCTTTCCTAATTTTCCAACTTAGTAGATATAGTTGAATTCTGGATACAAGTGACAAAATTAGAACAGCAAGCTTAGCGCTCTACTTAGGTTTGCATTTAGTTGCTTCTGCTGTTTAATGTTTATGCAGATAAAATTATTCAAATCCAAAGTACGGGATAACCGTATTAATGGTTTTAGCAGATGATCTGCGACAAGCGTCTATCATGATCAGAAGCTTAAAATGAATTATAACGCTTAAAATATATAATAAAATTAAAAAAATATATATAAAGTCATTTTTTTTTTATTTCGGGCCCTCCAAGACTTGGGCAGCGGGTGGTCGCCCGACCCGGCCAGCCCCAAAACCAGCTTTGTTGACAACAAAACTTCATAGTGCAGAGATGTGAGCTACAATCTTTATGGTCTCGTGTAGAAAAACCATAAATTTTAAAGCGGAAGTCGGTTTGTAAACATAAAAAGAAAGTAAGATTAAGGAACACATTTGACTAATGCTGAAGTGTGAGCTACCGTCCTAGGGTCTCGTGTAGAAAGAAAAACATGGCATAATAAAACGGAAGTCGGTTAGTAAACTGAGAAGGAATTAAGAATCATGACCATACGTGGCTAGTGCTTTGCTGTGAGCTGTTGCTGTTAGTGAAACTAAAAAAGAAGTTAGATTCGAGAACAAACCTCAATAGTGTTAGCCTGTGACCAGTCGTCTTTGAGTCTCCTGAAAAAAAATAAAATAAAATAAAATAAAAAAAAAAACTAAAATTATAAAGGGGAGTCATTTAATAAACTGAAAAGGAAGTAAAATTCGAGAACAGAACAGACCAGACTAGTGCTGAGTTGTGAGGTGCAGTCTTCAAGTCTTGTATAGAAAAACCTGAAATTGTAAAATGAGCTGGTTATTAAACAGAAAAAGATGTAATATTCAAGAACATACCTGCCTAGTGCGGGGGCTGCTAGTTGCAGCCTTTGGGTCTAGTGTAGAAAAACTTGTAACCACCTAGTGCCGTGATCAGCTGTAGTGTTGGGTCTCGTGTAGGAAAAAATGAAATTTTAATAGAAAAGTCCTTAGCAAATTTAAAATGAAGTATGATTCAAGAACATAACCACCTAGTGCTGGGCTGTGAGCTAAAGCCTTCTGGTCTCGTGTAAAATTCATGAAATTCTAGAATGAAAGTCGGTTAGTAAATTGAAAAGGAATTAATATTCGAAAACAAACTGGGCTTGAACAGTTTGATGAGATTGTTGAAATCCATCCAGGCCCAAAACATCTTTTCCAAAGCATTGTAAAGTAGCTCAACCTGAAAGATATATGTGCCAGGCCTAAGCTGCCTATAATTCCAAAAATAAACCCAAACATAAGTTTGGACAATTCTAGGCCAAGCCAAACTAGTGTTGGGCTGTGACTGTGAGCTGCTGCCTTAGTATCTCATGCAGGAAAACTTGACAGTTTTAAACGGAAATCAGTTTATAAACTAAAAATGAAGTAATATTCGAGAACAAACCCGATTAGTACTGAGATGTCACTGTCTCCATTTCTTCCACCTCAACCATCTTAGACCCCCTTGGTTCTGATGGTCCCACTTTAGATCATTGTTGGCGTAAAGCTTAATTTCTCTTGCTCAGCAGTCTGAAAAAGATCATTGTTAAGTAGGAAGGAGAGAACTTAGCAGGAGTGTTTTATCACATTATGAAAATGGTAAAAAGTAAACGTTTAAAGACAGAGAGACTGTTTGTGCCAATTCTGGGAATCTTGTTTGGAAGCTCCAATTGCAGCCCGAATCATTTCTTCTTCAATACCATAATCAGGTAAATCACCAACTTGTGGAGCACTTGGTCTCTGGGACATGTTCTATTGCAGTCTCAGTGACATCCTCGATTCTAGGAGCATGTCCAGAACGTTCTGATTCTGTAGCCGGGCCCATCCTTGACCTCAATGGGAATCTGTCTAGCTTCTCTTGAATGGGAGATGAACGGTTCACCAGTTCTGAGCCCTGGTCCGCTATCAAATACACTTCTGGTAAGTTCGGGTCAACTTGTGGAGCAGCAATAGACGTTTCACGATATCTAGAACAGTAGTATAGAGAAATGTTTCAAAAAGTAAAAAGGTGAAAAAAAGACTTATAATTAGTGTTTCTAATTATGTGCCATATGAAATTTAATGAATATGTTTCTATCTCTTTCGGTGAAATCTGCATTGACACAGCCTCATTGAGATCACCACCATGTTCCTGATAAGGAGCAAATGAAGAAGTTAATATCTATATACGAAACTCTATTTGATACATCAAATAATTTCCAAACACATATATATAATATACTTGAAATAAAGCCTAGTTACAACGTACACAAAGATAAGGAATATCAACCAACAATTTGACAACGATGTTCGTATCAATAAATGACAGACATTGGCTGACATTGATATTCAATTATGATTAAGATTAACAACATAAACAAACAACATTCAATCATATTAATTTGCATCAAAAGCATATTAACAACCACTGAAAATTAACCAACAGAAAACATAACCATATATGCAGTGAACAAGGTTAAATACTGAATTACTTATCCAACTGTAAAAACATCAATCAATAGATCTGATATGCAGTAAACAGGGGATAAAACTTAAAACAGCAATTCCAAGGGCCAAAATAATACGAACATTTTGAGAGATAATACACTAATTAGATATTATAAAATTCAAATTTAGAAATTGAATCCTTCAAATCTTGGAACAAAAACCCTAAGTCAAACAAAATTACGTTTAATTAAATTGAAAGGCAATCGAGAGCCTCCAATTCTCAAATACTGCAGCAATTGTTGTGATAGAGGAAGTAAAACACCAAAAACAAATAACATTATCATGCATGTAACAGAAAAGTACCAATTCTTCTCTTCACTTTCTCTCTCTAGAATACGTTGTGATCGAAATCCGCAACTCAATAACCTAACGAGAGCCAGACGCAATTTCGATTGATCGGCAGCCATTTCATCTCTTCATTTTCTCTCTCTAGATAGAAGATTTAAGTTAGAGAGAGAAAACTGTTTAGGTATCCATTAGCTTAATCTTAAAGAAGAAGTTAGAGAGAGAAAGCTTACAAGAACCAGAAGGACGCGAGTTTTCGAGATTGATCGTCAACCACTGCACTTTCTCTCTCTAGATATCAAAGAGAAGAAGTTAGAGAGAGAAACCTTACCAGAAGAAGTTAGAGAGAGAAAGCGTACGGAGCAAGTTTTCGAACGATCGTAAACCATGGCCATTTCGTCTCTGCACTTTCTCTCTCTAGAACAAAGGGAAGCAGAAGTTAGAGAGAGAAGAAGTTTTCGATTAATCGTGTGATCGAGTAGCAGTTATATAGAGAGAGAGTGAGAACTGTGCATCGGCAGGGTTAGAGAGAATGCATCCAACGGCATTTAGATTGGTGAGACATTCATGATAATCGTACGTATCCGTTTGCATTCCAGAACCGACGTCATCATTTTCTATATTGTTTGTTAGATTTATTTATTGATTTTATACTTTATAACCGATGATGGAAAGTCAATTTGAACCAAATAGCTAATATGCATGAATTTCAAATATGAAGCATGCATACCACAAGAGATTCAATAAACAATAAACAGTTAATTACACAACTTGTTTATACCTAATTTCGTCTTTGGGTACTAACTTTTTTTTTAACAGGTTTAGGTTTTATGGTTTTAATTTTGTAACACCTTTGGGTACTAACACCAAAATTTATTAATTAATGACTAAAATACCCTTGCATTTTTTAAGTTTATCAATGTAACACATTTAGGTACTAACACCTAATTTTATTTAGGTTTAAATCAATTTTACAAAATCTATTTATTTTTTTTATTTTCATCTTTTTATTATATCTCTTAATTAACATAAAATCTATTTATTTTTTTTATTTTCATCTTTTTATTAAATTTCTTATTTAACATAAAATCTACTTGTTAAACCAGTACTTTTTTTAAATAAAATCTACTAGTTATATAGTTTTATATAGATTAAATTTCTTACTCGTTTTAAATAATGTAAACTTTACTCGTTTTCAATTTTGGATAGATACGATTGATAATAATAAATATCTTTCATGTAAAAAAATTTAAACATTTTTGTTAATCGTTTTTTGTTCATTTGCATTTTACTATTTTAGAAAGATATTTAATTTACATTTCATATGCCCAAAGCCACGAGTGTCATTACTATGCATCTTTCCTTTAAAAATTGCAAGGAGTCTCTTTACTATTGAAAATTATAATCTGTATTTGTTTTAATGTTTCTAATGTAAAATTTTTGTGCAGTATTATTAGATAATAGTGTTTTGTGTAATATACCAATTATCATTTTAGTAGTGTTTCGTTCAAAGGATGATCCATCAACGGTTTTCATGTACTGATTTATTTGATCTGTTCCAAATAGTTATACTAAATACATTCATAATCAACATCCCGCCAACGCGCGGGTTATCGTCAACTCGTTTAAAACATAACGCAATGTATTATGGGGATGAAATTTAAATCACATTGGTTAACACTTGAAACACACTACTTAACGTTTTTGGCATTGTGTTTTAAGTTTTAAGCCTAAAATTCATTACATTGTGCTTTAAATCGTTATGTTTGGTGTTTTTCTTCACAAAGCAACCCAAAACAAAATGATAACTGGTTCGGAAGAATAAATTGCACAGGAAGAGTGACAAGGGCAAGAAACAGTCGTCTGACAAGGAAGATAGCAAGAAAGGTCAAAACAAGAAGGGAAAGGATTATGGTTCCGCAAGGGGGTCAAGGAAGCGTAAGGCTTCCCAAAATTTTGTTATCAGTGCCCAAGCTAACCAGGCAGCTCCCAACCAAGCCGCACAACCTCCAGCAAAGAGGCCCTATTCAGGAAGTGTACCTTGTGCAATAGATGCAACAGCCACCATCAGCTGCAACATCAGTGCCGTTTCTGTACTAACTATGGGAAGTCAGGTCATCTTGCCGATGTTTGTCGGTTTGCTCAAAATCGCGCAGTTCAGAACCCTGCTCAACAAGTTGCTCAGCCTCCTGCTTAGCAACAGGGTCAGGCTGCACGACCAAACTACCTACCTGGTGCTTGTTATAACTGTGGGGATCTGACCCACTACAGAAACCGGTGCCCAAGGCTAGCAAACCAGAACCAGAATCATAATCAGGCTCAGGCTCGAGGGCGAGTCTTCAACATGAATGCTCAAGAGGCACAAGCAGACAATGAAGTGGTGAACGGTATGTTCTTTATTAATAATCAGCCTACATCTGTTCTTTTTGATTTGGGTGCCGACAAGAGTTTTGTGTCATTGTCTTTTGAGCCAATGCTTCGCGTGTCTAGAACGAAACTAGGTAAACCTTTGACAGTAGAAATGGCGAGCGGTGAACCCATTGTTCTTGATTCTGTTCTCTGCAACTGCCAGTTGAACCTTAACAACCATCTTTTTCCTATTGACCTCACGCCTATGCAACTTGGAAGCTTCGACGTCATTGTGGGTATGGATTGGTTATCCAAGCATCGCGCAGAGATAGTTTGTTCTGAGAAGATTGTTCGTGTGCCGCTTTCAACAGGCGAGATCCTACAGGTTCAAGGTGAGAAACCGTTTGGTGGCCTCAAGCTCATGTCTTGTTTTAAAGCACGAAAGTATCTACGGAAAAACTATGTGGCTTTCTTAGCACATGTTACAGCAGATAAAGGCAAGGGTAAGTCTAATTCAGATATTCCTATCGTTCGAGATTATTCTGAAGTTTTCCCTGAAGAGTTACCTGGTCTACCTCCAGCACGCCAAGTCGAGTTCCGCATTGATCTCATACCTGGTGCAAATCCCATTGCCAGAGCTCCATATCGTCTTGCACCATCTGAGATCCAAGAGTTGTCTAAGCAGCTTCAGGAGCTCTCTGACAAAGGTTTTATCCATCCTAGCTTTTCACCTTGGGGTGCTCCCGTTCTTTTTTGTCAAGAAGAAGGATGGATCTTTTAGGATGTGTATCGATTATCGTGAGCTTAACAAACTCACCATCAAGAATCGATATCCCCTACCTCGCATTGATGATCTCTTTGATCAATTGCAAGGCGCTTCTTACCTTTCAAAGATTGATCTGCGATCAGGATATCATCAACTGCGTGTGCATGAAGAAGATATTCCCAAGACAGCGTTCCGTACTCGTTACGGGCATTACAAGTTCACAGTCATGCCATTCGGTTTGACTAATGCTCCTGCTGTTTTCATGGACTTGATGAATAGGGTCTGCAAACCTTATTTGGATCAGTTCGTCATTGTTTTTATTGACGACATTTTGATATATTCTAAGACGCAAGCTGATCATGAGCAACATCTGCAAGTGTGAATTCTGGCTTAAAGAGGTTCAATTCTTGGGACAGATTGTCAACGAACAAGGTATTCATGTAGATCCCTCCAAGATCAGTGCGATTAAGGATTGGGATACACCTACTACTCCTACTGAAGTTCGTTCTTTTCTTGGTCTAGCGGGTTATTACCGCCGCTTCATAGAAAATTTCTCAAAGATTGCAGTTCCTCTAACTGCTCTAACTCAGAAGAACAAACCCTTTGATTGGGGATTCAAGCAAGAGGAAGCGTTTCTGACTTTGAAACAAAAACTTTGCGACGCACCTGTTCTAACTTTGCCCGAGGGCAATGATGATTTCGTCGTTTATTGCGACGCATCTAAATTAGGTCTTGGCTGCGTCCTGATGCAAAGAAACAAAGTCATAGCATACGCATCAAGGCAGTTGAAGATACATGAGAAGAACTACACCACTCATGATCTTGAGTTGGGTGCAGTTGTCTTCGCTCTTAAGATTTGGATACACTATTTGTACGGTACGAAATGTGTGGTTTTCACGGACCACAAAAGTCTCCAGCATATCTTCAATCAGAAAGAGCTCAACATGAGGCAACGACGTTGGGTTGAACTTCTAAACGACTATGACTGCGAAATTCGCTACCATCCTGGTAAGGCGAATGTCGTAGCCGATGCTTTGAGTCACAAGGAACGTACTAAGCTTCATTGTGTTCGTGTCCAATCTGTTATTCAAGCTCAATCTGATATCCAAGACCGTATTTCTCAGGCTCAACAATCTTGTGTTTCAAAGGTTTGATGGATAAGGAATTTCCTTATCACATAACACCTGCTCTTGAACTAAAGGACAATGGATCGTATTATTTCATGGACCGTTTGTGGGTCCCAAGCCAAGATAATCTTCGTACCTTGCTTATGGATGAAGCCCATAAGTCTCGTTATTCTATTCATCTTGGCTCAGATAAGATGTATAAGGATCTTCGTATTCAGTATTGGTGGCCTGGTATGAAGAAAGACATTGCCTTATACGTATCCAAATGCCTTACTTGTCTTAAGGTTAAGGCTGAACATCAGCGTCCTTCCGGATTATTGGAGCAACCAGAGATCAAAGTTTGGAAATGGGAAAACATTACTATGGATCTCATTACTAAACTCCCGCGCACGAAGAAAGGTCACGATGCCATCTGGGTAGTCGTTGATCGTCTTACCAAGTCAGCGCATTTCTTGCCAATCCGTGAGGATTTTTCGGCTGACAAACTTGCTCAAATCTACGTGGATGAAATTGTAGCTTGACATGGTGTTCCTTTGAACATCATTTCTGACAGAGATGCTCGTTTCACTTCTCATTTTTGGAGAACCATGAAATCTGCTATGGGGTCCCAACTAAATCTGAGCACAGCTTATCATCCGCAAACGGATGGTCAATCTGAAAGAACAATTCAGACACTGGAGGATATGCTTAGATCTTGTGTGATCGATTTTGGTGGTAGTTGGGATTCACATCTTCCATTGATTGAATTCTCCTACAACAACAGTTATCACTCCAGCATCAACATGGCTCCTTTCGAGGCTCTCTATGGTCGAAAATGTCGTTCACCAGTCTGCTGGAATGAGATTGGCGAGGCTCAACTTACTGGACCTGCCCTCATTTTAGAGACAACAGATAAGGTTAAGAAAGTTCGTGATAACCTTCAGACAGCTAGAAGCCGTCAAAAGAGTTACGCGGACCTGAAACGTAAGCGCTTGGATTTTCAAGTCAGTGATCGTGTATTACTTAAGGTCTCACCTTGGAAAGGTGTGATCAGATTTGGAAAGAAAGGAAAACTTGCACCAAGATACGTTGGACCATTCAAGATCGTCGAAAGAATCGGTAAGGTAGCCTACAGACTTGAGTTACCTCCTGAACTTGGAAATGTTCATCCAACCTTTCACGTGTCCAATCTCAAAAGGTGTTTAGCTGATGAGAACCTCCACATACCGCTTGACGAAATTCGTGTTGATAAAACACTAAAATTTGTTGAGAAACCGATGGAAATCATGGAACGTGAAGTCAAGTGGCTTAAACGCAAGCGCATTCCTTTGGTCAAGGTTCGATGGGAATCTAAACGTGGACCCGAGTTTACTTGGGAACGCGAAGATCAAATGAAGGCAAAGTATCCGCATCTTTTTCCACGAGTTTACTCTAAATAAATTTCGGGACAAAATTTCCACAAGTAGGGGAGACTGTAACATTTGTGCTTGTAATCATTGTGAATAGTTCAATTATCAATAAAACAATGTTATTTCATCCCAATGTTTGTTTGGTTGTGTTTTACATTCTTCATGTTTTGACTCTTGATCAATTTCAAACTCTACATCGCTTTCTAGAGAATTATACGCAAACTGGTGCGTGAACGTACTCCGTTTAATGCGACAAATACTCCGGAACACCCACATATACTCAACATACCTTAAATAACCTTTACATAACTTAGAAATAAGTTTTGAAGGCTTTGGTATGGCAAAAACATGTTAATTCGCTTACAGGGACTAAACTTAACAAACTGCGAAAGTATGCCAATTTGAACAGTAACAAACATTCCGGAACATGTCCATAAGTTAAACATACCATAAATATCCTTTACATAGCTTAGAAATAGGCTTTGAGGGGTTTGGTATGCTAAAACAAACTTTTGGATCATTCAGGGGCTAAAAGTGTCAAAAAGTGCATAAGTTTGCACTTTCGCGCATAACTTACGTTCTGAATACATCCGGACATCCAAAAATTTATGTAAGCATTATAATATTATGCCTTAGTTTTTGGCATGAGAAAAATCCATTCGTCGCGTCATTTAGATCGTTTTTCGCGCTTATGCGCATTCCGTCGTAATTAACCGAACATCGCGATCGTTCGGCCAAACGAACCGACATCCGGAATATTTTTTAGCATATTTCAAGTCCCCTACACTTTAACTTCATCTTAGAGCCTTGAAATAAGGTTAACGGGGCTTAAACGTGCCAAAAATGGGCCAAATTGCATGTTTCTGAAGTGCAGGGACTAAAACTGAAAATTCTGATCTGTGACTCTCAGGCGGGGCGCGTAAGAGTTGTCCAAATCTTTACGTGGGGCGCGTCAGACCTACAGACCAGATTCAATGTTTGATCCACTTGCCTTGGCCTTTCAAACACCCCAAAGGGGCAATGCCCTTTCACAAACTGAAGGATTAGGATCATTTTAAGGCACCACAACATTTTGACAAATGAAAGGCTTGGATCGTGGCACGATATTCAAAAAACGATCCTAACGGCTTTACTTTTCCTATAAATACCGCCCCCATTTGGTGTAAAACTCACACAATCTGATCAAAATACTCTAAGTTGATACCATTGCTTCATACCTGACCTCTTTGATCAAGATTAGCTTGCGGGGACCCTTCGTAAGTGTTCTTTCGTTCTTTTATTCACTTTTTGAGTCCGAAAGTCAAAGTTTTGTTTGACTTTCCGTGTGACCAGCCTATGGTCAACACGAAGTTCATAACGTGAGCGTGATCACGATGGTTATAGTCCATGGCGACTATACCTACTGATTACCACGTTATCAAGGCTCAGTGACGAGTCGTAGTTTCGGCCAAAATGCGCATTCTTGCGTATTTTGTAACCAAACTACTCGTGAGCATCAAAGCCGTTTGTTTTGATGCCAAACCTGTTTTCTAAACTAAGTTAAGCATGTTCTAACATGCTTAGCTCGTCACTTTTAGTATAGTGCTTATATAGGGTCGTAAGGTAAGCGATCTAAACCATCGCTTATACTTTCGAACCCGGCCCATTTGGTCGATCATTAGGATCCGACCAAACACATTAGGTGACCATAGCTGTAACCTTCCGAGGTTATACCTGGTGGTCACGATGTTAGGCGTTCCAAACGCGTTAGGTAGCATAAGCTACCTAAACGGGTCGTAATGGGCCGTAAGCACTTAGGTTAGGTTTCATTTTAGTATGTAGGCTTTGTTAAACCATATTACACGAGTCTCCATACTCGTTTGGTTTACGAACCCACATACTATCCGATCCTTCCGATTTAGGTCCGGTATATTAACATAGCTACCTATTAGGTGCCGTTTGATATTCCGTGATCTCTAGCATTGTTTGGTTATTATACAAGAACTTCAATGCAATCTCAGGTGAGTACATAGAACCCCATCTTTTACTGTTTTCCAAACATTTTGGGGTGAAACACATGTGCCTACTTGTTACATTCATGCTTTTCATGTTTTCACATCATATACCTGCTATGTTCGTTAGTACATTATAGTACATGATTACATTACATTTCATGCTATGTATGCCCATTGTGTGCGTACTTAGTACATTGTTTTACAATACATTTCATGCTATGTATGCCCATTGTGTGCGTACTTAGTACATTGCTTTATATTACATTTCATGCTATGTATGCCCATTGTGTGCGTACTTAGTACATTGCTTTACAATACATTTCATGCCATGTATGCCCATTGTGTGCGTACTTAGTACATTGCTTTACATTACATTACATTTCATGCTATGTATGCCCATTGTGTGCGTACTTAGTACATTGTTTCACATTACATTTCATGTTATTTATGCCCATTGTGTGCATACTTAGTACAATCGTTTACATCACGTGCCTTCGTTTTGGTATGACATTTGGTTTGTTTAACATGGAACAATACATTCATTAACATTAGCTACGCCGTTCGTTAGTAGGTAGTGGTACCATAGGAATTAACAACTCCCGTTCCTGAAATCCTGGGTTTGTTTGGATTGGAAGGAATGACCGAATTCGATATACATAACTTAGATAAACCTTTAATTTGTTTAAGGGTTTATCGCCACAGTCTCAAGGCTTGGATGTATGCATATTTCACAATACCGCATAAATGTTTATATCAGTAGAGCATGCATTGTTCCACAAAACATAACGTTGATTTAAGCCATGTTTTACTTCAACACCTTGTTTTGTGCATTTTACATATGGTTTAGTTGATACATCTCACTTACCATACAAGATATATTTTGGGTACACATTACATGATCTACATTAAACATAAACATATTGACATTGATATACATACTTGGTGGTTTACATTGAACATAGACATTTCAACATGGTTTACACAATAACACTTGGCAATTGATTTATACATGAACAATTTACATGGTGGTTGGTTTGGGTAAATGATTGGGTAAAACATTTCAGTTTAAACATATCACGTTTTACAAATAACATATCTTACACCAGACATTATTTTACAAACAACTTATCTTATACAAACTCATTTCCCTAGGTTATTCATTTAACCTTACATTTTATTTATACATATCATTTGATCTTATCGTCTTCACATGATTTACAAAACAAAACAATTTACAAGGTTCATGATTGACTGTTATTGAACGTTTTCTTTAAACTCAAGTCATGAATCCCATTTCCACAAAACCTATGTATCTCACAGGCATTTTTATGCTGACTTACCTACTTTCACATGTGTTTTCAGGAGCTATCGTGTAGGATGACAAGGGTGACACTAGGGCGGACATGTGCCTTAGAGACTAAAACTGAAGATAGACTAGTTTAATTATGTTTTGAACTCTTTGTTATCCTGTTTAAGACAATGTATTACGCTTGTTTAATAAATAAAATGAAATTTTGATTTCCATGGTTATGAAACAAATTAATTCTGTCCACAACACTCCCCGGCGTTTCCGACGTGGTTGCACGTTACACGCGGCCGGGGTGTGACACGATCCCAAAAGCACGGAAGCTTGACGAAAGGAGGAGCCTGAAGATAAAGAGTCTAATGAGAGGGGGAGCAACTGAAGCCGAAGACAGATCCACGGGGAGTCTGTTCAAGAAAGAGGGAGTATGTGGTTGCTGATGATATCAAACCTTCAAGAAGACTCAGAGAGAGAGAGAGAGAAAGATAAGACGCTACGAGATTGACTGCGACAATATCCAAGGGGGAGTCTGTTTGTGCAGTATGTCTATCGTCTCCGTCAATCAGAATCGTAGCAAGACACTGAAGAAATCTAGAGCTTTATTGTGTTTTAAGTAGGGAAAATGGGCAAGGTGGCAATCTTGTAAATAAGGAAAAATCCTTATGCCTTATGCCTATAAATAGGAGCTTTAAGGTTTCATTTGAAATATTTTGCTAGTTTGGAGCTCATTTGGTGATTTTAGAGTTTGAAGTCTAGAGAGAGAAACTAGAGAGAGAAAGGTGATTCGTGGTGCTTCTACTTGTCATAATGTTCAATAGAATCACGTTAATTGTACGTTCTTGTGTTCGGTCACGTTCGTGTACGGATTCCGCACATCACACGTTCGGTTCGCAATCGTTTCGGAGTCAAAAACCGGTCCTAACACACGGAAGCCTCCTAGACCCATGTAATGTGCTGATTCACAAAACCATGTTTTAGGTCTGTTATAAGGGAAGTGTCGTGTACCCGGGTATTGGGCAGAACTATAAAAAGTTTGGAACGAGTCAAAGGGTAGGTCTATAGATTTCTCTTTGATCCGCTATATGCGTAGGGTCTTGGAAGGGTCTATGGACGCCTCCTAGACCCATGTAATAAGCTGATTCACAAACCCGCGTTATAGGTATGTTAAAAGGGAAGATTCGTTTTCCCCGGTATTGGGAAAAACTATAAAAAGTTTAGAACGAGTCAAAGCGTAGGTCTAAGGATTTCTCTTAGATCCGACATTTGCGTAGGGTCTTGAAAGGGTCGACGGACGGCTCCTAGACCCAAGTAATGAGCCGATCCACGAACCCGTGTTATAGGTCTGTAATAATGGAAGTGTCGTGTACCCGGGTGTTGAGCAAAACTATAAAAATTTGGAGCGAGTCAAAGGGTAGGTCAAGGGATTTCTCTTAGATCTGGTATTTGCGCAGGGTCTTGGAAGGGTCCACAGTTACCTCCTAGACCCAAGTAATGAGCCGATTCACAATCCCGTGTTATAGGTCTATTATAAGTGAAGTATCGTGTACCCGGGTATTGGGCAGAACTATAAAAAGTTTGGATCGAGTCAAGGGTAGGTCTATGGATTTCTCTTTGATCCGGTATTTACATAGTGTCTTCGAAGGGTCTATGGACGCCTCCTAGACCCAAGTAATGAGCCGATTCACAAACCCGCGTTATAGGTATGTTATAAGGGAAGATTCGTGTACCCGGGTATTGGGCAAAATTATAAAAAGTTTAGAATCAGTCAAAGCGTAGATCTAGGGATTTCTCTTAAATCCGGCATTTGCGTAGGGTCTTGGAAGGGTAAACGGACGCCTCCTAGACCCAAGTAATGAGCCGATTCATAAACCCGTGTTATAGGTCTGTTATAAGGGAAGCGTCGTGTACCCGGGTATTGGGCAAAACTATAAAAAGTTTGGAACGAGTCAAAGGGTAGGTCTTGGGAATTCTCCTCGAACCGGTTCTTGCGTAGGGTCTTGATGGGTCCACGGACACCTCCTAGACCTATGTAATGAGCCGATCCACGAACCCGTGTTATTGGTCTGTTATAAGGGAAGTGTCGTGTACCTGGGTGTTGAGAAAAACTCTAAAAAGTTTCGAATGAGTCAAAGTGTAGGTCTAGGGATTTCTCTTAGATCTGGGATTTGCGTAGGGTCTTAGAAAGGTCTAGGGAGGCCACCTAAACCCAAGTAATGAGGGTACTCACAAACCCGTGTTATACGTCTGTTATAAGGGAAGTGACGTTTACCCGGGTATTGGACAAAAGTATAAAAAGTTTGGAACGAGTCAAAGGGTAGGTCTTGGGAATTCTCCTCAATCCGTTTCTTCTGTAGGATCTTGGAAGGGTCCACGGATGCCTCCTTGACCCAAGTAAAGAGCCGATCCATGAACCCGTGTTATAGTTCTGTTATAAGGGAATGGTCGTGTACCCGGGTGTTGAGCAAAACTATAAAAATTTGGAACGAGTCAAAGGGTAGGTCTATGGATTTCTCTTAGATCCGGTATTTGCGTAGGGTCCTGGAAGGGTCCACGGACGCCTCCTAGACCCAAGTAATGAGCCGATTCACAAACCCGTGTTAAAGGTCTGTTATAAGGGAAGTGTCGTGTACCCGGGTATTGAGTAAAACCATAGAAAGTCTGGAACATGTCAAATTGTAGGTCTTGGGATTCTTCTTAGATCTGTTAATTGTGTACTGTCTTGGAAAGGTCTTCGTAGGCCTCCAAAACCCAAGTAATGAGCGTATTCACAAACCAGTCTTATACGTCTGTTGTAAGGGAAATGTCGTTTACCCGGGTATTAGTTAAAACTATAAAAAGTTTGAAACGAGTCAAAGGGTAGGTCATGGGAATTCCGCTCGATCCGGTTCTTGCGTAGGGTCTTGGAAGGGTCCACGGACGCCTCCTAGACCCAAGTAATGAGCCAATCCATGAACCCATGTTATAGGTCTATTATAAGGGAAGTGTCGTGTACCCGGGTGTTGAGCAAAACTATAAAAATTTGGAACGAGTCAAAGGCTAGGTCTATGGATTTCTCTTAGATCCGGTATTTGCGTAGGTTCTTGGAGGGTCCACGGATGCCTCCAAGACCCAAGTAATGAGCCGATTCACAAACCCATGTTATAGGTATGTTATAAAGGAAGTGTCGTGTACCCGGGTATTGGCAAAACTCTAAAAATTTGGAACGAGTCAAAGGGTAGGTCTTGGTAATTCTACTTGATCCGGTTCTTGCGTAGGGTCTTGGAAGGGTCCACGTATGCCTCCTAGACCTAAGTAATGAGTCGATCCACGAACTTGTGTTATAGGTCTGTTATAAGGGAAGTGTCGTGTACCCGAGTATTGGGCAAAACTATAAAAATTTTGGAACGAGTCAAAGGGTAGTTCTAGGGATTTCGCTGAGATGTGGTATTTGCGTAGGGTCTTGGAATGGTCCACGGACGCCTTCTAGACCGAAGTAATGAGCCGATTCACAAACCCGTGTTATAGGTCTGTTATAAGGGAAGTGTCGTGTACCGGGTATTGGCAAAACTATAAAAATTTTGAAACGAGTCAAAGGGTAGGTCTTGGGAATTCTACTTTATCCGGTTCTTGCGTAGGGTCTTGGAAGGGTCCACGGATGCCTCCTAGACCTAACTAATGAGCGATCCATGAACCGGTGTTACAGGTCTGTTATAAGGGAAGTGTCGTGTACCCGGGTATTGGGCAAAACTATAAAAATTTTGGAACGAGTCAAAGGGTAGTTCTAGGGATTTATCTGAGATCCGGTATTTGCGTAGGGTCTTGGAAGGGTCCACGGACGCCTTCTAGACCCAAGTAATGAGCCGATTCACAAACCCGTGTTATAGGTCTGTTATAAGTGAAGTGTCGTGTACCCGGGTATTGACAAAACTATAAAAATTTTGGAACGAGTCAAAGGGTAGGTCTTGGGAATTCTACTTCATCCGGTTCTTGCGTAGGGTCTTGGAAGGGTCAACGTATGCCTCCTAGACCTAAGTAATGAGCCGATCCACGAACTCGTGTTATAGGTCTGTTATAAGGGAAGTGTCGTGTACCCGGGTATTGGGCAAAACTATAGAAAGTTTGGAATGAGTGAAAGGTTAGGTCTATGGATTTCTCATTGATCCGGTATTTGCGTAGGGGGTTGGAAGTGTCTACAGACGCCTCCTAGACCCAAGTAATGATCCGATTCACAAACCCGTGTTATAGGTTTGTTATTTGGGAAGTTTCGTGTACCCGGGTATTGGGCAAAACTCTAAAAAGTTTGGACGAGTCAAAGCGTAGGTCTAGGGATTTCTCTTAGATCCGACATTTGGGTAGGGTCTTGGAAAGGTTTACGGACGCCTCCTAGACCCAAGTAATGAGCCGATTCACAAACCCGTGTTATACGTCTGTTAGAAGGGAAGTGTCGTTTACCCGGGTAGTGAACAAAACTATAAAAAGATTGGAACGAGTCAAAGGGTAGGTCTAGGGAATTCTTCTAGATCTGGATCTTACGTAGGGTCTTAGAAGGGTCCACGGACACCTCCTAGACCCAATTTATGAGCCGATTCACAATCCCGTGTTATATGTTTGTTGTAAGGAGGTGTCATGTATCCGGGTATTGGGCAAAGGTATAAAAAGTTTGGAACGAGTCAAAGGGTAGGCTTAGGGATTTCTCTTAGATCCGGTTTTTGCATAGGGTCTTGGAAGGGTCCACGGACGCCTCCTAGACCTAAGTAATGAGCCGATTCACAATCCCGAGTTACAGGTGTTTTATAAGGCAAGTGTCGTGTACCCGGGTATTGGGTAAAACCATACAAAGTTTGGAACGAGCAAAGGGTAGGTTTAGGGATTTCTCTTAGATCTGTTATTTGCGTAGGGTCTTGGAAGGGTCCATGGAAACCTCCTAGACCCATGTAATGTGCTGATTCACAAACCCATGTTGTAGGTCTGTTCTAAGGGAAGTGTCGTGTACCCGTGTATTTGGTAGAACTATAAAAAGTTTGGAACGAGTCAAATAGTAGGTCTATGAATTTCTCTTTGATCCGGCATTTACGAAGGGTCTTGGAAGGGTCTACGGACGCCTCCTAGACCCAAGTAATTAGCCGATTCACAAACCCGTGTTATAGGTCTGTTATAAGGGAAGTGTTGTGTACCTGGGTGTTGAGCAAAACTATAAAAAGTTTGGAACGAGTCACAGCGTAGGTCTAGGGATTTCTCTTAGATCCGACATTTATGTAGGGTCTTGGAAAGGTCTTCGTAGGCCTCCAAAACCCAAGTAATGAGGGTATTCACAAACCAGTCTTATACGTCTGTTGTAAGGGAAATGTCGTTTACCCGGGTATTAGACAAAACTATAAAAAGTTTGAAAAGAGTCAAAGGGTAGGTCATGGGAATTCCCCATGATCTGGTTCTTGTGTAGGGTCTTGGAAGGGTCCACGCACGCCTCCTAGACCCAAGTAATGAGCCAATCCATGAACCCATGTTATAGGTCTTTTATAAGGGAAGTGTCGTGTACCCGGGTGTTGAGCAAAACTATAAAAATTTGGAACGAGTCAAAGGGTAGATCTATGGATTTCTCTTAGATCCGGTATTTGTGTAGGTTCTTGGAGAGTCCACGGACGCCTCCTAGACCCAAGTAATGAGCCAATCCACGAACCCATGTTATAGGTCTGTTATAAGGGAAGTGTCGTGTACCCGGGTATTGGTCAAAACTATAAAAATTTTGGAACGAGTCAAATGGTAGGTCTATGGATTTCTCTTAGATCCGGTATTTGTGTAGGTTCTTGGAATGGTCCACTGACGCCTTCTAGACCCAAGTAATGAGACGATTCACAAACCCATGTTATAGGTCTGTTATAAGTGAAGTGTCGTGTACCCGGGTATAGGCAAAACTATAAAAACTTTGGAACGAGTCAAAGGGTAGGTCTTGGGAATTCTACTTCATCCGGTTCTTGCGTAGGGTCTTGGAAGGGTCCACGGATGTCTCCTAGACCTAAGTAATGAGCCGATCCATGAACACGTGTTATTGGTCTGTTATAAGGGAAGTGTCGTGTACCCGGGTATTGGGCAAAACTATACAAATTTTGGAACGAGTCAAAGGGTAGTTCTATGGATTTCTCTGAGATCCGGTATTTGCGTAGGGTCTTGGAAAAGGGTCCACGGACGCCTTCTAGACCCAAGTAATGAGCCGATTCACAAACCCGTGTTATAGGTCTGTTATAAGGGAAGTGTCGTGTACCCGGGTATTGGCAAAACTATAAAAATTTTGAAACGAGTCAAAGGGCAGGTCTTGTGAATTCTACTTCATCCGGTTCTTGCGTAGGGTCTTGGAAGGGTCCACGTATGCCTCCTAGACCTAAGTAATGAGCCGATCCACGAACTCGTGTTATAGGTCTGTTATAAGGGAAGTGTCGTGTACCCGGGTATTGGGCAAAACTATAAAAATTTTGGAACGAGGTAAAGGGTAGTTCTAGGGATTTCTCTGAGATCCGGTATTTGCGTAAGGTCTTGGAAGGGTCCACGGACGCCTTCTAGACCCAAGTAATGAGCCGATTCCCAAACCCGTGTTATAGGTCTGTTATAAGGGAAGTGTCGTGTACCTTGCTATTGGGTAAAACTATTGAAATTTGGAACAAGTCAAATGGTAGGTCTATGAATTCCTCTTAGATCTGGCAATTGCGTAGGGTCTTGGAAGGGTCCACGGACACCTCCTAGACCCAAGTAATGAGCCGATTCACAAACCCATGTTATAGGCCTATTACAAGGGAAGTGTCGTGTACCCGGGTATTTGGCAAAACTATAAAAAGTTTAGAACGAGTCAAAGGGCAGGTCCTGAGAATTCTCCTCGATCCGGTTCTTGCGTAGGGTCATGGAAGGGTATACGGACGCCTCCTAGACATTGGTAATGAGCCGATTCACAAACCCGTGTTACAGGTGTTTTGTAAGGGAAGAGTCGTGTACCCGTTTATTGGCAAAACTATATAAAGTTTGGAACGAGCAAAGGGTATGTTTAGGGATTTCCATTCGATCAGGTATTTGCATAGGGTATTGGAAGGGTCCTCGGAAGCCTCCTAGACCCATGTAATGTGCTGATTCACAAACCCATTTTATAGGTATGTTATAAGGGAAGTGTCGTGTACCCGAGTATTGGGCAGAACTATAAAAAGTTTGGAACGAGTCAAAGGGTAGGTCTATGGATTTCTTTTTGATCCGGTATTTGCGTAGGGTCTTGAAAGGGCCTACGGACGCCTCATAGACCCAAGTAATGAACCGATTCACAAACCCGCATTATAGGTATGTTATAAGGGAAGATTCGTGTACCCGGGTATTGGGCAAAACTATAAAAAGTTTAGAACGAGTCAAAGCGTAGGTCTAAGAATTTCTCTTAAACCCGGCATTTGCGTAGGGTCTTGGAAGGGTCCACGGACGCCTCCTAGACCCAAGTAATGAGCCGATCCACGAACCCGTGTTATAGGTCTGTTATAAGGGAAATGTCGTGTACCCGGGTATTGGGCAAAACTATAAAAATTTTGAAACGAGTCAAAGGGTAGTTCTAGGGATTTCTCTGAGATCCGGTATTTGCGTCGGGTCTTGGAATGGTCCACGGACGCCTTCTAGACCCAAGTAATGAGCCGATTCACAAACCCGTGTTATAGGTCTGTTATAAGGGAAGTGTCGTGTACCCGGGTATTGGCAAAACTATAAAAATTTGGAACGAGTCAAAGGGTAGGTCTTGGGAATTATACTTCATCCGGTTCTTGCGTAGAGTCTTGGAAGGGTCCACGGATGCCTCCTAGACCTAAGTAATGAGCCGATCCATTTACCTGTTTATAGGTCTGTTATAAGGGAAGTGTCGTGTACCAGGGTATTGGGCAAAACTATAAAAATTTTGGAACGAGTCAAAGGGTAGTTCTATGGATTTCTATGTGATCCGGTATTTGCGTAGGGTCTTGGAAGGGTCGGAGGACGCCTTCTAGACCCAAGTAATGAGCCGATTCAGAAACCCAAGTTATAGGTCGGTAATAAGGGAAGTGTGGTGTACCCGGGTATTAGCAAAACTTTAAAAATTTTGGAACAAGTCAAAGGGTAGGTCTTGGGAATTCTACTTCATCCGGTTCTTGCGTAGGGTCTTGGAAGGGTCCACGTATGCCTCCTAGACCTAAGTAATGAGCCGATCCACGAACTCGTGTTATATGTCTGTTAAAGGGAAGTGTCGTGTACCCGGGTATTGGGCAAAACTATAAAAATTTTGGAACAAGTCAAAGGGTAGTTCTAGGGATTTCTCTGAGATCCGGTATTTGCGTAGGGTCTTGGAAGGGTCCACGGACGCCTTCTAGACCCAAGTAATGAGCCGATTCTCAAACCCGTGTTATAGGTCTGTTATAAGGGAAGTGTCGTGTACCCGGCTATTGGGTAAAACTATAGAAAGTTTGGAACAAGTCAAAGGGTAGGTCTTGGGAATTCTACTTCATCCGGTTCTTGCGTAGGGTCTTGGAAGGGTCCACGGATACCAACTAGACCTAAGTAATGAGCCGATCCATGAACCCGTGTTATATGTCTGTTATAAGGGAAGTGTCGTGTACCCGGGTATTGGGCAAAACTATAAAAATTTTGGAACGAGTCAAAGGGTAGTTCTAGGGATTTCTCTGAGATCCGGTATTTGCGTAGGGTCTTGGAAGGGTCCACGGACGCCTTCTAAACCCAAGTAATGAGCCGATTCTCAAACCCGTGTTATAGGTCTGTTATAAGGGAAGTGTCGTGTACCCGGCTATTGGGTAAAACTATAGAAAGTTTGGAACAAGTGAAATGGTAGATCTTTGAATTCCTCTTAGATCTGGTAATTGCGTAGGGTCTTGGAAGGGTCCACGGACACCTCCTAAACCCAAGTAATGTGCTAATTCACAAACCGTGTTATAGGTCTATTATAAGGAAAGTGTCGTGTACCCGGGTATTGGGCAAAACTATAAAAAGTTTAGAATGAGTTAAAGGGCAGGTCCTGAGAATTCTTCTCGATCCGGTTATTGCGTAGGTCATGGAAGGGTCTATGGAAGCCTCTAGATATTGGTAATTAGCCGATTCAAAAACCCGTGTTACAGGTGTTTGTAAGGGAAGAGTCGTGTACCCGTTATTGGTAAAACTATATAAAGTTTGGAACGAGCAAAGGGTAGGTTTAGGGATTTCCCTTCGATCAGGTATTTGCGTAGGGTATTGGAAGGGTCTCGGAAGCCTCCTAGACCCATGTAATGTGCTGATTCACAAACCCATTTTATAGGTCTGTTATAAGTGAAGTGTCCCGGGTATTGGGCAGAACTATAAAAAGTTTGGAACGAGTCAAAGGGTAGGTCTATGGATTTCTCTTTGATCCGGTATTTGCGTAGGGTCTTGAAAGGGCCTAACGGGACGCCTCATAGACCCAAGTAATGAGCCGATTCACAAACCCGCATGTTATAGGTATGTTATAAGGGAAGATTCGTGTACCGGGTATCGGGCAAAACTATAAAAAGTTTAGAACGAGTCAAAGGCTAGGTCTTATGGATTTCTTCTTGATCCGGTATTTGCGTAGGGGGTTGGAAGTGGCACGGACGCTCCTAGACCCAAGTAATGAGCCGAATCACAAACCCGTGTTATAGGTCTGTATTAGGAAGTGCGTGTATAGCGGGTATTGGGCAAAACTCTAAAAAGTTTGGAACGAGTCAAAGCGTAGGTCTAGGGATTCTCTAGATCCGACATTTGCGTAGGGTCTTGGAAAGTCTACGGACGCCTCCTAGACCCAAGTAATGAGCCGATTCACAAACCCGTGTATACATCTGTTATAAGGAAGTGTCGTTTACCCGGTATTGGACAAAACTATAAAAGATTGGAACGAGTCAAAGGTTAGGTCTAGGGAATTTCTCCTAGATCTGTGATCTTACGTTGGTCTTGGAAGGGTCCACGGAAACCTCCTAGACCCAATTTATGAGCCGATTCACAATTCCGTGTTATCTGTCTATTGTAAGGAAGTGTCATGTAT